>NW_006996799.1:0-444 GCF_000164805.1 Carlito syrichta
GACTAGTTACCTGACCTGATGGAAAGCGAGTGAGCCCACTAATTAGCTGACTAGCTAGCTGAGTTGCTAGCCGACTAGATAGCTAAGTAACTAGCTGATTTGCTAGCTGCCTTAACTAGTTAGCTGACTAGCTAGCTGGCTATCTAGCTGAAATAACTAGCTAGCAAACTAGCTATCTATCTGTCTAGCCAGCTGACTTAACTAGCTAGATAACTAGCTAGTTAGCTGGCTAGCTAGCTGACTTAGTTGAGGAGGTAGTTGGCTGGCTAGCTGGCTAGCCAGCTGGCATAATTAGCTAGCTACCTGGTTGGCTAGATGACTAGCCAGCTTGCTTAACTTGCTAGCTACCTGGCTGGCTAGATGGCTAGGCAGCTGGATAGCTAACTAGTGGCCTGGCCAGCTGGCTAGCCAGCCAGCATAAATAACCAGCCGGCTGGCTGTACA
>NW_006996800.1:0-582 GCF_000164805.1 Carlito syrichta
CTCTGGTCTACTTTTCACTTCTATGAGGTCCATATATTTTAGTTTTTGTTTGACTTTACACGTGGTGTTTAACTTTCTGTTAAACACGTGGTGTTTAACTTTCTGTTCCTGGTTGATTTTAGCTAGCATAATGCCTTCCGGTTCTGTCTATGTTTCCAGAAACGACAGGCTTGTGTCTTTTTTATGGCTGAATAGTATTCCATTATATATGCCGGTTTTCGTTTACCCATTCATTCATCTGTTGGATTTTATAACTTGGCTATTGTGAATAGTGCTGCAGTAAACAGGGGGGTCCAGATGTTTATTCAGTATAGTGACTTTCTTTCCTTTTAATAAATGCCCAGTAGTGGGATTGCTAGATCATATGGTAGTGTTTTCCGTAGTTTTTTTGGGAGCTGCTATACTGTTTGTCACAGTGGCTGTACCACCTTGCATTCCTACCCACAGTGTATGAGAATTCCCTTTTCTCTGTATACTCACCGGCATTTGTTATTTTTTGTCTTTTTGAGAATAGCCACCTTGAGGATGAAATGATACCTTGTCATTTTGATTTGCATTTCCCTGATGGTTAGTGATATTGAA
>NW_006996801.1:0-1463 GCF_000164805.1 Carlito syrichta
TAGTGCCATACAGGCTCTGTCAGTCAGTCTCTCTCTCTCCCCCCCACCCCCATCCATGCAATAACCATACAAATGAGAAGTTCGTGGGTTGGCTGAAGACTGGGAAGTAACTATCTTTTAAGGGTTCTTTAATCAGAAGGAAATCTTGCAAATGTCCATGTTAGGTCACCCTATCAGCAAAACCCAGGTATTCTCCTGCCTCTGACCTGAGGGCAGGGCCCACATGGCTGTCATAAGTGGCTGTGGCATCCACATAATGGTACTTACAAATAGATGCTGGACTCATTGCCTCCCATGTCTGGAGACTGAAGTTTCTGCATAAGGATGAAGATGATGCCAATGAAAACACAAAGTTAACCTGAGGAGGAATGAAAAGGCAGATGGATGTGAGTCTGGGTCAAGTCATTTTTTCATCCCCTTTGCACAGGTTAGTATTTCCCCAACAGGATCCTATCCCATCTAGGCAAGATTCTATCTATTAGACTTCTCATCCAAGATGGCAGTAGAACTCTCATTTATCTCCCCAGCCTCCTACACTATCACTGAAATGAAGGAAGAGATTGAAGAAAAATAATTACATAGGAGTACTGGGAAATAGGAAAGAGTATTATGAGTGAGTCAGAAAAGTAAGCAGTTTCTAGAAGAAGAGAAAATAGGATCGGGTGATATAAAAACCGCAAAACTCAAAAGAGATTAAAAGGCTATTGCAGAGGGAGAGCTGTTCTCTGGAGAAACTCCAAGTTCAGAACCATTGAATATGATGTACCAGAATGGACAGCCATAAGCATTACTAATTAAATGAGTGCCCAAGAGTAGCAATAATAGCATTTGCCTTCAGATTAAGATCAGGGACAAACACTTTCTGAACAAAGTGGAAAGTTGTGTGAATGGTGAGAAAGGAAGAGGAAGGGGAGCAAATAAATAGAAACAAGGCACAATGAGGAGACCATGTCAACATCTTTGGGATGTAGCCAAAGTAACTGTTGGGAAAAAATGAAGAGGCTAAAACTAACTGATTAAAAAATAATAAGTAGCGAAAAACAATGAAGCATTCAATCCAAAAGCTAGAAAAAGATTACCACAAATTTAGCTTATATAAGAAGGGAATAAATAAAGGTAAAAACGTATAAGAAAGAAACAGGAAAAAATTGGAAATCTAATCTGTAAAAATAAAATTTTATTTTTGTTTTTATTTTGTTTGTTTTTATAGATAGATTAGTACAATAAAGCATGCTCCCTGAAGGCAGAATTCTATCACTCTTGTTCTCTGCTACATGCCCAGTGTCTAATCAGTGTCTGGGATTTAGTTCAGTAGATACTGCTAACTGCATAGGTTAATCAATGAGAAAGGAAAAAAATACAATTAAAGAAATTAAGGCATGAGAAAGAGGGCAAGACAAGAGATGTACACAATATTTTAACTCCTAAGAGAAAATTGAGCAAAATGGGAAAATAAATCAACT
>NW_006996802.1:0-390 GCF_000164805.1 Carlito syrichta
CTGGGCCTCATTCCTAATGAATGCCCTAGTGACTAGTCATCTTCTGTGATAGATGCTGCAGTGTCAGACTATCTTCTGTGATGGGTGTCTCAGTGATTGACTTTCATCTCTGATGGTTGTCTCAGTGACAAGGTCTCATCCATATTGGGTGCGCCAGTGACTGTCTTTACTCAATATTGTCGCCCCAGTGGCTGGTCTTCCTCTATGACAGGTGCAACAGTAACTGCTCTTCCTCTGTAATGTGAATCTTAGTGATTCGCTCTTCTCTGTGATTGGTGTACTAGAGACTGACTCTTCTGTGTCTTGGGTGCCACAGTGACTGACACTCCTCCGTAATGGGCGTCCCATAACAGGCCTTTATCCATGATTGATATCTCTATATTACCTCTC
>NW_006996803.1:0-423 GCF_000164805.1 Carlito syrichta
AATTATTTCACATAACCAATTGGCCGACTAGTCGGCCAACTTGGGAGCTGAGAAGTTAGCTCTGCTAACTAGGTGACCAAATAGTTAGGCCAGCCAACTAGTCAGCCAAAGAGCCAGCTGACTAGTTAGGTCATGAAACCAGCCAGTCAACTAGTTAATCATGCTAACTAGCAGGCCAACTCGTAAGTCAACTCGTTGACCCAGCTAACTAGTCAGGTGACTATTGGGCCACCTTGTTAAGCCAGGTAATAAGTTGGCCGAGTAGTCAGCAAACGTGTTAAACCAGCTAACTAGTCGGGTGACTCATCAGCCAACAAGTTAAGTAACCTAGCTAACTCGTTATATAACTAGTTAATTCAGCCTGTTAACTCGTTTACCAACTAGTTAAAACAGTTAGCTAACTGGTTTAACCAACTCCTTAAA
>NW_006996804.1:0-491 GCF_000164805.1 Carlito syrichta
CAAAAAATTATTTGGGCATGGTGGCTGTAGTCCCACCTACTCAGGAGGTTGAGAGGGAAAGATCACCTGAGACCAGGAGGTTGAGGCTGTGGTGAGGTGTGATCATGCCTCTGCTCTCCAGCCTGGGGGACAGAGTGAGACTCCTATTCAAAAAAAAGTAAAAATAAAAGTAAAAAATGCAGAACAAATATTTCCAGTGAAAATTGGCATTGAAATTGAGATGTGCTGCAAGTGATTTTGAAGACTTATAACCCCCCAAAAATAACCTAATGTATCTCATTAGTAACTTTAATATTACTTATGTGATGAAATGATAATATTTTTGATATACTGGATTAAATAAAAGCATATTATAAAAAATCATCTCATTTATTTTCCTTTTGCTTCTTTAATGCGACCACTAGCAAATTTAAAACAACACACGTGTCTCACATTCATTTTTTTGGAGGGTGATGCTGGTTCAGGTACTGATTTGTCTATGGTGTCCCCAG
>NW_006996805.1:0-3545 GCF_000164805.1 Carlito syrichta
CTTAACTAGTTGGCTCACGAGATAGGTAGCTGACTTAACGAGTTTGTTAATGAGTTAGGTCACTGTTTTTAATAGTTGGTAAACGAGTTAACTAGCTGACGTAACTAGTTGGTTAATGAGTTAGCTAAGTGACTTAACTCGTTGGCTGATGAGTCTGTTGACTACTTAGATTGTTTAATGTGTTAGCTGCCCACTCGGACTACTTGTTGGCTGGCTTAATGTGTCGGCTGACATGTCAGTTGACTAGTTAGCTGGGTTAAGTAGTTGACTGACGAGTTGACCCACTAGCTAGCAAGTTTAACTAGTTGCCTCCTGGTTTGCTTTCCTAACTAGTAGGCCGACTATTTGGCAGACTAGTTAGCTGACATTAATTGTCATCAGACTTGTTAGCTGAACTAACTTGTCGGCCTGAAAAGTTGGTCGATTAGTCAGCCAACAGGTTAGCTCACTTTAATAATTGGCCAGCTAGTTGGCGGACCGGTTAGCTGTATTAACTAGTCGGCCAGCATGTCAGCTGATAGGTGAGCTGACTTAACTATTCAACAGAAGAGTAAGCCAACTAGTCAGCTGACTTAACTAGTCAGCCGGTGAGTGAGCCGACTTATCAGGTGACTTAACTAGTCAGCCGTTGAGTGAGCTGACTGGTCAACTGACTTTAGTTGGCTGGCGAGTGAGCTGACTGGCAAGAATACTTAACTAGTCAGCCAGTAAGTGAGACGACAGGTGAGCAGACATAACTAGTTGACCAGCGAGTGAGCCAACGAGTGAGCTGCCTTTACTAGTTGGTCAGCATGAAAGCCATTGGTGAGCTGAATTAACTAGTTGGCTTGCAAGCAAGCTGACTAATTAGCTGTTGGCCTGTGAGTGAGACAAAAAGTTAGTTGAACTTTTGACTAGTGAGTGAGCTGACTAGTTTGCTGACCTGTTGGCAGGTGAGTGAGCATACTAGTTAGCTGACCTGATGGAAAGTGAGCAAGGTCACTAGTTAGTTGACCAGCTAACTGAGATGCTAACCAACTAGTTAGCTAAGTAACTAGCTGATTTGCTAGCTGACTTAACTAGCTAGCTGATTAGCTAGCTGGCTATCTGGCTGACATAACTGGCTAGTAAACAAGCTCTCTAGCTATCTAGCTAGCTGACGTAACTAGCTAGCTAACTGGCTAGTTAGCTTCCTAACTGACTTAAGTATTTACCTGATTAGCTAGCTGACTAGATAGCAGACTTAAATAGCTAGCTTACAAGCAACCTGACTAGCTAGCTTTTTTAAATAGCTAGCTGAATAGTTAGCTGACTTGACAGCTGACTTAACTAGCTAGCTGGCTAGCTAGCAGATTTAAATAGCTGACTATCTAGTTGGCTGGCTAGCTGGCTAGCCAGCTGACTTAAATAGCTAGCTACATGGTTGGATAGATGGCTAGCCAGCTGGTTTAAGTAGCTAGCTACCTGGCTGAATAGTTAGCTGACTTGCTAGATGACTTAACTAGCTAGTTAGCTAGCTAGCAGACTTAACTAGCTGACTGGTTGGCTGGCTAGCTGGCTAGCCAGCTGACTTAAATAGCTAGCTACGTGGTTGACTAGATGGCTAGACAGCTGGCATAACTAGCTAGCTACTGGGCTGAATAGTTAGCTGACTTGATAGTTGACTTAACTAGCTAGTTGGCTAGCTAGCAGACTTAACTAGCTGACTAGCTAGTTGGCTGACTAGTTGGCTAGCCAGCTGAATTTAATAGCTAGATACCTGGTTGGCTAGAAGGCTAGCCAGCTGGCTTAACTTCCTAGCTACCTGGTTGGCTAGCTAGGCAGTTAGCTAGCCAGTTAGCTAGCTAGGCAGCTGACTAGGTAACTGGCAGACTGTCCAGCAGGCCAGCTAGCTGAATTAAATAGCCAGCCAGCTGACTGGCAGTTTGATAGCCAACTGGCTTAACTAGCCAGCCACACTGCTGGTCAGCCGGCTAGCCAGTTGTCTTAACTAGCTGGCCACCTACCTGACCAACCTGATAACCGGCCATCTTAACTTGCCAGGCACCTATATACTAACTGGCGAACTAGCTGGCTTAACAAACTGACAAGTAGATAGTCATCTGGGTAGCCAAATGGCTTAACTAGCTAGCCAACAAGATAGCCAGCTGACCAAACAGCTCACTTAACTAGCTGACTTAACTAGCTATCCAGCAGGCTAGCCAGCTGACTTAATTAGCTAGCTACCTACCTAGCAAGGGGGCTAGCCAACTGACTTAACTAGCTGATGTAACCAGCCAGACAACTGGCTAGCCAGCTGACAACTAGCTGGCTATCTAGCTAGCCATATGTCTAGCCACTTGAATTAACTACATGAATTATCTACCTGTCCAGCTCACTAGCCAGCTGACACAACTAGGTGACTTAACTCATTAGTCAGCTGGCTAGCCAGGTGATTTAACTAGCTAGCTACCTATGCATCATGCTGGCTTGCCAGCTTACTTAACTAGCTGACTTAACAAAGTAACCAGCTGGCTAGCCAGCAGACTTAACTAGCTAGCTTCCCTTCTATGGAGCTAGCTAGCCAGCTGACAACTAACTGACTTAACAAGCTAGGCAGCTGACTTAACTAGCTGACTTAACTAGCTAGCTACCTAGCTAGCCAGCTGACTTAACCAGCTGATTTAACCAGCTATCTACCTAGCTGTCATATAGTAAGCTGACTAAACTAGCTTACTTAACTATCTAGCTAGCTAACATATCTAACTGACTTAACTACCTAGCTTCCTAGCTAGCCAGCTGACTTAACTAGCTGAAATATCTAGCGAGTCAGCTGGCTGCGCATCTGATGTAACTAGTTTTTTACTGGCTAGCCAGCTGGCTTGACAACTGAATTTAAGTGCTGACTTAACTAGCTACCCAGCTGGATAGCCAGCTGACTAAACTAGTTGACTTAACCAGCTTAAGAGCTGCCTAGCCAGCTGACTTAATTGCCTAGCTACCCCACTAGTGATCAGCATAACAAACTGACTTAACTGGCTGACATAACGAAGTAGCCAGCTGGCTAGCCATCGACCTTACTTAGCTATCTACATAGCTAGACAGCTGGATCGTCAGCTGACTAAACTAGCTGATATAACTCAATAGCCAAATGGCTCACCAGTTGTCTTAACTAGCTACCTACCTATATAGCCTGCTGGCTTGCCAGTTGACTTAACTACCTAACTACCTAGCTAACCAACTGGCCAGTGAGCTGACTTAACTAGGTGACTTAACTTGCTATGAAGCTGGCTAGCCAGCTGACTTAACTAGATAGCTACCCTCATAGGCAGCTGGCTAGCCAGCTGATTTAGTTAACTGACTTAACTAGCTAACCAGTTTACTTAACTAGCTGATATAACTAGCAAACTCCCTACATAGCCAGATGATTAACTAGTTGATTTAACTAGCTAGTTACCTAGCTAGCCATCTGGCTGGTCAGCTGACTTAACTAGCTGATAAAACCAGCTATCCAGGTTGCTAGGCAGCTAACTTATCTTAGCTGACTTAAATAGCTAGCCATCTGGGATGGCCAGTGGAATTAACTT
>NW_006996806.1:0-376 GCF_000164805.1 Carlito syrichta
AAAAAAAAAAAAAAAAAAAAATCAAAGGGGAATTTTATATAAAAAACAGAATGGGGCCAGATACACTGGCTCATACCTGTAATCCCAGCACTTTGGGGGGCTGAGGAGAGAGGATTGCCTGACCCCAGGAGTTTGAGACCAGCCTGGGTAACTTGACAAGACCTCGTCTCTACAATAAATCAAAAAATTAGTCAGGCATGGTGGTGTGGGCCTGTGGAAACCTGAGGTGGAAGGATCACCTGAGCCCAGCAGGTCGAGGCTGTGGCGGCCATGAGCCTCTCCATGGCACTCCAGCCTGGGTGACAGAATGGAACTCCAACTCAAAAAAAAAACCCAGAAGGAGAATTTTAAAATACACTTTAGCTCTTCAAAAACA
>NW_006996807.1:0-407 GCF_000164805.1 Carlito syrichta
GCATAGCCTGGTCTAGCTTTGAGAACCGGTACTCCTGGCATCCTCCCTCCTCGGCCTCACAGCTGCTGGGATTCCAGGTGTGGAATGGCTCGCCAGGTCTTCTGGTTCATTTTTGAGGAAGGATCAAGACCGGACTTGGGCGTTCTTGCTTCGGCCCAGTACCTTGGGAGACTGAGTCTAGCAGCTGGTTCTAGGCTACAGGCAGATACCTGCCCTGGCACCTCAACTAGACCTCGTCTCTACCCTCCATCCCAAATGCACTGGGCGTGTTGGTGCGTTCCTGTCATTCCAGTTACTCGGAAGGCCAGGGAAAGGCCCGCAGGAGTCCAGGGGACTGAGACTGTGGTGTCCGGGAGCGAGCCACCACCCTCAGCCGGGGCAGGGGAGTGAGACTCTGCCTCAAAGAA
>NW_006996808.1:0-1593 GCF_000164805.1 Carlito syrichta
TTCCCAGCTCTCCTTTGCTTCTGTTTTTTATTTGTTTTATAGCTTATAGTTGAATGTTGTTGGGAGTATTGCAGATAATGTATATATACCACCTGACCTTGGAACACTGTATTCAATAAAAAGGAAATCAGATAAAAAATGGGGCTGATATAGTTTTAAATTATGTGGTTCCTCTAAGAAACAAGTAAAGAGGAGTTTGGGGCATATGTCATTCATTTTCTTGATGGCAGTTTCTTAACTCCTTTCTAAACCACAACTCTGAATATCTGTGAAAAATATATTGATTTAGTCACAATATCTGAGAAACGAATGCACAAACTGGAACCTTAAACAAATCCATGCTGTTAGTTTTGACAATATGGGTGACTATTAAATTATGTGAATCACATTTTTTTTAATTAACTTGAGAAGGAGGATAAAATTATTAAGTTAAACATTTAAGAGTTTTCTTTATATCAACACTATTCAAAAGCATATATAAAAATGGCCAACAAGCATATAAAACTACTCAACATCATTAATCATCAAAGAAATGACAATGGATATTACAATGAAATGCCAGCTCATACCATTCAAGATGACTATGAATAAAGAGAAAACAATAACAGATGATTACAAGCATGTGGAGAAATCAGAACATTATACACGGTTGGTGGGAATGTAAATTTGTACAATATTATGGCAAACAATTTGGAGATTTTTTCAAAAATAAAAGCAGTACTACCTTTTAATCTAGCCATCACACTACTGGGTGTCTACAAAATGAAAACCAATAATATTAAAAAAAACACTCACTTATACATTTTCTGTTGCATTATGCACAACATCAGAGATATGGATGCAATCTGTGCCCATTAACAAATGCTTGAATAAAAATGTATTATGCATTTATATATATGCACATACACCATAGGTATTTGTGTTTATATATATGCACACACACATACACAATAACACACACAGACACATACTGTGAGAAACAGTCCACAACCCAAAAGAACAAATCATGACTTTTGCAGTGACCGGAATAAACCTGTAGGCTATTAACATAAGTGAAATAAATAAGAAGCAGAAAATCATATGCCACATGTTCTCATAGTAAGTGGATAAATAACAGGTACAAATGGACCTAAAGAGTGAAATACAGACCTTGAAAACACTGAAGGGACAGAGAGTGGGAGGACGGTGATGTATGAGAAATTATTTAATGAGTACAATGTACATTTTTCAGATGATGGTTTTACTTCAACCCTGAACTTCACTACAAGGCAATATATACATATAACAAAAACATGCTTGAATACCTCGAATTTACACAAAAAATGTAGACAGTACAGAAATTTTTTTGTTTAGTATATTGTTTAAAAACTTAAGAATCTTGTGAAAAATACACTATTTGTACTTTTAAAGCTAATACAATCTATCATAATGGCTAATTACATGAGAATTTTTTATTTTCTGTGAGAAACTTCTGGCCTCTCTCATACATGAAGCATGCATTGGAGTCTTCCCGTACAGCAGTGATCAATCCATGGGTGACAATAAAGGGCTCAATGTTCAAATATAAGATAAGTGTTTTGGAACAGTGCTATA
>NW_006996808.1:1613-6107 GCF_000164805.1 Carlito syrichta
GTGACCGGAATAGACCTGTAGGCTATTAACATAAGTGAAATAAATAAGAAGCAGGAAATCATATGCCACATGTTCTCATAGTAAGTGGTTAAATAACAGGTACAAATGGACCTAAAGAGTGAAATACAGACCTTGAAAACACTGAAGGGACAGAGAGTGGGAGGACGGTGATGTATGAGAAATTATTTAATGAGTACAATGTACATTTTTCAGATGATGGTTTTACTTCAACCCTGAACTTCACTACAAGGCAATATATACATATAACAAAAACATGCTTGAATACCTTGAATTTACACAAAAAATGTAGACAGTACAGAAATTTTTTTAAGTTTAGTATATTGTTTAAAAACTTAAGGATCTTGTGAAAAATACACTATTTGTACTTTTAAAGCTAATACAATCTATCATAATGGCTAATTACATGAGAATTTTTTATTTTCTGTGAGAAACTTCTGGCCTCTCTCATACATGAAGCATGGATTGGAGTCTCCCGTAACAGCAGTGATCATCCATGGGTGACAATAAAGGGCTCAATGTTCAAATATAAGTAAGTTTTTTGGAACAGTGCTATAAAGAGAAAAAAATATATAAAAGGAAGAAATTCAAAGAATAATATGAATAAGCGTATGTTGATTTTTAGACATGAGGAAAGATTTTGGAAGTTAGTACAGTGTTGAAATAAATATTACATAATGTGCTACAGTACAACCCCTAAACTACAATTTTCCTCTCTATGGTTTCATTGCCCAGGATCAACCTCAGCCAAAAGTATTAGTAGAAAATTTCAGGAAGAAACAACTCATGAGGTTTAAATGTGAACTGCTCTGAGTAGCAAGATCAAATCTTTTGTAGTATTGATCTTTCCCACCTAAACACGAATCATTGTTTTGATTGGAGGATCCATACTGTGTATAGTAATTGGTGTCCGTCACTTATAGTCATCTAGTTATCAGATCCACTGTCTTCATAGTGCTGTGTTACTTAATAAGTGTTTAGTTTACTTAATAAGAGCCTTAAGTGCAAGAGTAATGATGTAAGCGTATTGCTATAATTATTATATTAAATTATTGGGTATTGATAATCTCTTGTGCCTAATTTACAGGTATGTATGTATAGAAAAACATAGTATTTACTCATATGAGAATAGGCACTATTCATGGTTTCAGGAATCCACTGGAGTTAATGTCGCCCTCTAAGTATGGAGGAGACTTAAGTTTTGTTTAATAACTGACTATTATAATGTGATAAGTGTTCTAACCTCTTTTCAGGGTCTTATTTTCTTAAAATACATGGATAATTCTCTTTTTCACAGATTGTTGCCCCAAAATAATATGAACTGTGGCTTTCTCTTCACTACAGGATAACAGAATATTTTACTCAACGCAACTGTGCAAAGATACTCTTACAAGTACTTCAGACAGACAAATGTGGAGTTTCACGACTATATAGTTGTAAGCATACGTTTCGGAATTCAAACCCCTGAGTATGGAGTCTATCAGGAAATTTTATATTTTATGAAATAAAAACAATATTTTGATCACATAAGTCTGAAAATGAGTTATGTTGTTTGTTTCAGCAATGAAAATAAATTTCAAAATGAGTTACTAAAGAATAACATGCACACCACCAAGTGCAGATATCGCTGCTGTTGTGCCTGACTCCTTTTCCTGGACATTAGATTTGTGTCATTAAACCTTTCTAAAAGTTACATGTTATGTGAGTCTGTTTGTGTGAAATATGAAGAATAGGCAAATCCATAGAGACAGAAAATAGAATAGCAGTGGCTAAGGGTTTAAGGTGAATTAGAAAGTGACTGCCAATAGCTACAGTGTTTTTTGTTTGTTTGTTTTTGATAGTGGTCTTTGTTGGAACTCAATGAATATATTAAAATTTTTAAGTGGATGAAATTTATATTATGTACATGACACCTCAAATAAAAAGTAAACGCTCACTTTTTGTAGTTTATAAATGGGTTAATTGGGTTTCAAATGAATATGTCAGATGTGCTTCCCTAATCTTAATATGAAATGGGCATATTACTCATTTGTCAAGAAATATATAAATAATAACATCAAAAATCTCTCATGGGATTTACATCTGGGACTGCATTATATCTATCACATAATTTTTAAAGATTATGGGTCTTTATAGTGTTGAGTTCAACAAAATTCAGGCTGTGATTCAATGTTAAATTTTCTTTAGTTTCTCTCTATCACACATTTTGTAATTTTTTAGTTTTGAAGTCACACAGTAATATAGGTATTTTACTTTCTAATAAATGAAAATAGTCCTGAAGACAGATAAAAGTAAGAGAAAAAAAGAAAACACAATCAAACAAAAAAACAGTGACGACAACAACAAACAAACTAGGACATACAATCATACAGACACACAAGCTGACCAAACTCCTTATGATGTACTATTCCCTTACATGAACATGAGGTCTTTGATCCCACGTTGGAGGCTGGGCAGAGCTGTGTGGGCGAGGCACTGCAGGTCTCTGCCTGGTCACAGGGCTCCAGATGATCTCTGGTTCTACTGCAGCCAGGTCCAGCTGTGGCAGGCAGAGTGTGAGATAGCTGGGTGCTGTGGGTTGGCGTGTCACATGCAGCTTGGACCTCTTTTTCTCTCTGTTCCTAGGTCCCAAGCTAGAGGCTGCACAGAGCTGGGTGGATCTCAAGGGGCAATGCAGGTCTCTGCGTGGTCTCCGAGCTCCAGCTAATCTCTGGTCCTGCTGTGGTCAGGGGTGTTGAAGGAGGCGGAGTTTGAGACTACTGAGTGTTCCTGGTCAGTATAGTGTGCACGGTGGCTGGGGGTGGGGTGGTACAGACAACAAGGAAACCCAGTGCTACAGGGTGAGGGAGCTGCAGGCCTCCCTGGGTGGTGGAGACTTGGGGCAGGACTGGGTTCTGCAGCCAGGTAGGGAGGCTGGACCTCCTTGGGTGGTGGCAACTTTGGGCAGAGAGGGGTGCTTTAGCCAGGGAGGGGACCCAGAGCTCCAAAGTGTGGGAGGCAAGTACCTCTGTGGGTAGTGGTGGCTTGGGCCCAGGTGGGGCGCTTCAGCCTGGGAGGGCACCCAGATCTCTGAGGGGAAGGCGATGAGGTCCTCCATGGGCAGTGGCAGCTTGAAGCCTAAATAACAATAATAATAATAATTATTATTATTATTATTTGAGTTGGAGTCTCACTCTGTCGCCCAGACTAGAGTCAGTGGCCGGTCCCAGCCACCGCGGCCTCGACCTGCTGGGCTCCAGAGATCCTACCGCCTCAGCCTTCCAAGTAGCCGGAATTACAGGCGCGTGATACCACGCCCAACTAATTTTTTTGATTTATTGTAGATATGTGGTCATGCCTGCCCAGACGGGTCTCGAATCCGCGGGCTCAGGCAATCCACTCACCTCAGCCTCCCAAAGGCGTGGGATTACAGGCTGAGCCACCGAGCACGGCTGCCTAAATTATTATTTACATAAATACCATTTATTGTGTTAGACACTTCTGTACTTCCTATAACTGCTAGTACGTATTGGAATTTGTGATAGCAGCAGTGGTCATCCCTGGTTGTCAAAAAATGACTCAATTTTCAAATACAAGTATATTTTTTATGGTGTATATAGAAGAAAAAGCATCAAATGATAAATTCAAAGAATAATATAAGTGTAATATGAATTACAGATATAACGAAAAATTTAAAATTAGTAAAATTTGATAAAAATATTAAAGAATGTATTACAGCAGGCCCTCCTCATTTGCAATTTTATTTTCTGTGATTTCAGTTACTCAGGATCAACCATAGCCAAAAAAACATTTTTAAAAATATTAGAAACTATTAATGATTTTTAAATTGTGCAACGTTCTGAGTAGTATGAGCAACTTTCTGGAGTAAGCACCTGTCCCAACTGGGACATGAATCATTGCTTTGCTAGAGTCACACGGTCTATGCTACTGTCTATTAGTCATTTAGTAGCTGTCTTAGTTATCAGATGGAATGTCTTGCCAAGGTGGTGTTTGTGTTCAAGGCATTCTTAGTACTTAATAATGGTTCCAAATGGTAGAGTAGTGATGTAGGTATATTATTATAGTTATTATTTTATATTATGGTTATTGTTTATCTCTTGTGTAAGAATAATTTTAATAAGTTAAACTTTATTGTAGATTTGTATGCATAGGGAAAACATAGTTTATACAGGGATTTGTACTATCTGGGGTTTCAGGCATCTACTGTGGTCAATGTCTCCCACCAGGATAAGAGGAAACTGCTCTATTCAGTTTTCATGATAATCAAATCTTTGCAATAATTATGAAAAATGCCATTATCTGGTTTCATAGCATTCATTCTTACAATATATGGAAAAATGTTCTTGTTTCATGCAATAATCCTACAAATATAACAGTATTATCAATTTTTATTCACTACTAAGGAGGAGAATCAGATCCTGGTCAGCATAATGTGTAATAGTATAATCAGATGCACTTGAGGCACGTAGGTTATGG
>NW_006996808.1:6628-7833 GCF_000164805.1 Carlito syrichta
AATGTTATCATGTTTTAAAATTTATTCTATCATAATAGAGTCACATATTAAGAATATGAAAAAAAGACATACGCAATATTTAAAATTGAGCATTCTCGTATAAAATTGGTTTTAAACTGCTAAGACACTCTTAACAAGGCTTAAGTTGGCAATATTTGTGATTGAAATTTAAAAAAAGCTTATATATGTAGTAACTGTCTACACTCATGGCTTGTAGAATATAAAAACAGTTTTTCAGAGGCACTTGAAAATGAACAATTAATGACACATCTTCAAAATCTATTTTTTCCATTTAATAAGAGCTCAAATCTCCTATAGTTTGGACTTGTGTAATGAGAAAAACTTATTTCAAAACAGCCCATGCATGAGAATTTCCTGTTCAAACCTTCAGTGACAGATTGATGAGAAATCAACTTTTTCCATTCTTACTTCATTCTGAACTTTCACAGGGCAGTCTGTGAAGATCACAGAAATTGTTTCTACTTGTTCTGGATATATGACTTTAAATTTCATCTTTTATTCCAGTTTCTCCACTAAAGGATTTGTGACATTCTGGGACAGAAGGTACATGCAGCAACTTTCCATCTCTCTACTAGCCTACCTCATTTAGTGGGAGATTGTAAACATTAGATTTGATGTAATGGAGGTGCAATTCACACATAATAAAATCGAAGTGTAAATTTGATATCTTTATATGAGTAAGTCAGGATAGATCCGTAGAATGTAAAATATGTTGGAGAATTTCTTAAAGTTTTCGAGTTATTGTCTGTGGAAAGTAGTAAATGGCATTCACACATATTTGGATTTGTTAGTCAATATTATTTACGTAACTTGTTAATATCATAACTATCAAGTAATTTTGGATTTTTGTAATCAGAACATTGTGTATCTTTGAATAATATAAAAATTATATATAGGTTAGCTATTGTACAGAGATTGCTAAAGTAAATACATAAATGAAAGTTAAATACATTATTATCAGACCATAAAGTAGATTTAATAAAATCAATTTTTATTTTTTAATAAAAGAGTATGAAGTAGATTACATAAAATACTAAATTGCATTAAAAGTGTTTTGAAAAATACTTTTTAAAAGTTGGTTAAAATATTGCAATAGAATCGGGCTCGGTGGCTCAGCCTGTAATCCCGCGCCTTTGGGAGGCTGAGGTGAGTGGATTGCCTGAGACCGTGGGTTCCAGACCCGC
>NW_006996808.1:8084-10619 GCF_000164805.1 Carlito syrichta
TTTTACATGCATTGTATTTTATATGTTCTTATGCTCATTTTCATTGATAAGCTGGGTTATTAGATACTGAATAACTTTTTAAAGGGCAGACATTATAATCTTCCTGGTCAGAATTCTAGATCTCTCTATCTCCAGATTCCATTGACTAAATTATAAGATTAAGTTATCTGAATTATTGCAAATACACAACTAAAATGATCTTGACACATATTGACAGTCAAGGAATCTTTTTGTAATGTTAAACCGAGACAGTTTCTACATAAATGATCTATATTTTTATTTATTGTTTTATGGCTTTACATTTTAGCCAGGAAATAATAACCAATACGTCTATGAAATAAGTATTTTTTAAAAGTTTTAATCTCTCCAACACTGTTATGCATGTTTATTATGTCATGCAATATTTTCCAAAATATAAAAATTGTTACATTCCTAGTAATTTATCAGAACTCATCAGTATTTCAAAAAAAACATTTTGTAACCATTATTTCATTTCAATAAATGACTGTAAGCTATCAAATAAAAGTTCATTAGCAAAACTATAATATATATGTCAACATTCATGTTTTCCATGTTCAGACGAGTCTTAACGTATGACTTTCAAAATTACTATAAACCATATTAAAAATTTTAATTCAGGTATTGTATTGACATTAAAATATATTTGTGAATCACACTAAATAATGTATTTATTGTAATTCATGAATTTCTTTTTTAGTTGACTAATTTATTGCTTTTCATTGCTCCAGCGATAATATTTTTTGTGAAAAGCATAAACCTTTATAAAAATATTTTTTTCTATAAGAAACTTGTTAAAGTCTAAGGAAATTAGAGCAAAAACTGTAGATTCCTCAATGGAACTTAAGTGTGGGTACTTTCTCTCCATTTTGCTCCTTTTGACTGTGCTAGGTATGTTGTCATTATAAACTATGTATCAACCTCTTAAGCACTGTTATTATACAGACTAGTTCCTGATAACACACAGCAAGAAAGATGGATAATCACAGAGTAATCTACTCAAAACTGAATTTGCCCCCAAATCCGAAGAACCAGGAGAGAAAGTCTAAGGGCAATAAAAGCTCCATTTTAGTAACTGAACAGGAAATAAACTATGTGGAATTAAGCCTTCCAACTGCTATTCAGGATCTTCTAAACAATGACAAAATTTTCCACAGCAAAGGTAAGACATTTCATAGCTCCCCAGTGTAATTGTCCAGAATGAGCAGCTTGGGTAACAGGATATGGGAAAAGAGCAGGTATGTTCACATAATTTTTATTTGTGAACATCAGCGTTCCAATACGAGTTATGCTATTTAAAAATGAAATATGATTGCTATTTTTACCCAGACCTTGTGGAAATCTGTAGTTTTTGTCCAGCAAATCACAGAGCATTATATTTACTCAAAATGCAATGGTACTGTCTAAGAAAAACTTTTTTAGTGGTTATGTAGTTTGGTGTCCAAGTTTACCTATATGATTCTTATGCATGTTGGTTATCTTGTCTGCATACCTTCTAAATAACTATCTCCATCTATCTTTTCTTTGTGTTTTTATTTCTTGTCCTATAGATTTATCGTCACCTACAGAGAAGCTCATTGTTGGCATCCTGGGAATTATCTGTTTGGCATTAATAGTGACCATGGTAACAATAGTTATTATTCATTGAAAGTATATTTTTGAAAAATAAAGGAATGCTTTTCACCTAAATGAATAGAAATGCCTCTAAATATTTTGAAATATTGAGGAATAGAATTCTCATTTTTACATTTGTTTTTGAACTAAAAGTGGATTGTTCTGAATTTGTAAAAAGTATAAATGAAAGAATAATTATAAAAAAGTATTTGCTTTAAATTAGATGTATATGTTCTGATTTCAAACTCCAAAAAGATGTTTTACAAATTTAAAAACCTTACTGAGAAATAGAAATTAATTCTTGAAAGTTAGCTAAATCAAGTACTATATGAGATATTGATTTAGTTCTTTGCACTATTTAAATATTTTTTCAAAATCTCAATTACATTATATATATTTTTGTCACACAGTTCTATATTTTTCTATATCTGAACAATATACCAAATTTCAAAGAACTAACATTATTATGACTTATTCACATCTTAATTTTGTAAAAGATTATTTTAAATTTTCTAGCGACCGCAACACAGAAGCAGACCAATTCTTTCCAAAATGAAAGCAACCAGAAAGGTACGTAATGATTTCCAAAATTCTGAAATAACAGAGTTTTAATTTTGTATTGTTCTTTTGAAATGAAAAAATCACCAGAGATATATTCAGGAGAAAAATTATAAAATTTAACCATAGGTGTCTGTAAATAAAATATATAGGAGCTTATTTTCTTTTCTTTAGCAATGAATATAAATACTAATTCATAAACACTATAACCTTATTGTATTTGTTTCAATTTCCTATTGCTATAAAATCATGAGATAAATAATTTTACTGTTATAAAAAATATATGTCTGTTCAGTGATTTAAAAATGTGTGTAATGTGACCGTTAGCCTGCTGGCTTGTTTCAT
>NW_006996808.1:12463-13226 GCF_000164805.1 Carlito syrichta
CCTATCCTAATGGTTACTTACATGAAAATTTTTTATTTTCTGTTAGAAACTTCTGACCTCTCTCGCACGTGAAGTATGAATTGGAGTCTCCCGGAACAGTAGTGATCATCCATGGGTTTCAATAAAGGGCCCAACGTTCAAATATGCGTAAGTTTTTTTGAACAGTGCTATGAAGAGTAAAATATAAAAAAGGAATAAATCAAAGAATAATATGAATAAGCTTATGTAGATTTTTAGACATGAGGAAAGATTTTGGAAGCTAGAACAATGTTAAAATAAATATTACATAATATGCTACAGTACACCCCCTAAACCACAGTTTCACTCTCTGTGGTTTAATTGCCCAGGATCAACCTCAGCCGAAAGTATTAGTAGAAATTTTCAGGAAAAAACAATTCATGAGTTTTAAATGTGAACTGCTCTGAGTACCATGATCAAATCTTTGGTAGTATTGATCTTTCCCACCTGAAACATGAATCATTGTTTTGTCTGGAGTATCCATACTGTGTATTCTAATGGTGTCCGTCACTTACAGTCATCTACTTATCAGATCCACTGTCTTCATAGTGCTGTGTTACTTAATAAGTGCTTACTTTACTTACAAGGGACTCAAACGCAAGAGTAGTGATGTAAGCATATTGCTATAATTATTATATTAAATTATTGGGTATTGATAATCTCTTGTGTCAAATTTACAAGTATGTATGTAGAGATAAACCATAGTATTTACTCGTATGAGAATTGGCACTATTCATGGTCTCAG
>NW_006996809.1:0-456 GCF_000164805.1 Carlito syrichta
CAGCCAGCTGGTTGGACAGTGGGATAGAAAGCCGGCTTAACTAGCCAGCCCCCCAGCTGGTCAGCTGGCTAGCCAGCCGGTTTAACTAGCTGGCCAACTGCCTGACCAGCCTGCTAATCTGCTGGCTTAACTTGCCAGACACCTAGCTAGCCAACTGGCTAAACAGCTGACTTAACCAGCTGAATAAACTAGATAGCCATCCGGCTCACCATCTGGCTTACCTAGCTAGCCACCTAGCTATACAGCCAGCTAAAAAGTTCACTTAACTCGCTACCTTACCTAGCTAGCCAGTCGGTAAGCCAGCTGACTTAATTAGCTAGCTACCTACCTAGCCAGGTGACTAGCCAGCTGAATTTTCTAGCTGACATAAACAGCTAGCCTGCTGGCTAACAAGGTGACTTAACTAGGAAGCTACCTAGCTAGCCAATGGATAACCACTTGAATTAACTAGCAGAA
>NW_006996810.1:0-388 GCF_000164805.1 Carlito syrichta
AAAGAAAAAAATCAATGAGTACAGTATTTGCAGTCCACAAAGCATCCTGACCAAGCAGAGTGCTGCATCAACTCTTCTGAGCATTAAGTGCCATACATTACCAGGCACATCAAAGCCACAACATAAGAGATAGAAATATGTAAGGAATACCTGAGTTGTGAAAGGAAGAGAGGCCACTTTCTTCAAATAAAAGAAAGTGATACACAACTTGAAACTGCCTCTTTACAATATATCAAAAAATCAGCCAGGTGTGGTAGCATACCTGTAGTTCCAGTTACTTGGACGGCTGAGGTGGAAGGATCATGGAGCCCAGCAGGTCATTGCTGGAGATACCGTGAGCATGCCACTGCACTCCAGCCTGGGCGACAGAGTGAGACTCTGACTGAAA
>NW_006996811.1:0-552 GCF_000164805.1 Carlito syrichta
GTTGTCTAGCACGCTATCTAGCTATTAAAAAGCTAGTTATGTCAAATGTGTATACAGCTGGCTCGTTAGTTATTTTATCTAGTTAAGTCAGCTGGCTAGCAAGGTAGCTAGCTAGTTAATTCAGCTAGACATGTCAGCTTGCTAGCTAGTTAAGTTAGCTAGTTAAGTCAGCTAGCTACATGATAGCAAGCTAGGTAGCTAGCTAGTTAAAGCAACTAGTTAAGTCAGCTGAACAGGTAGGTAGCTAGCTAGACAAGTCAACTATTAAGGTAAGTTTGTAGCTAGTTAAGTCACCTAGTAAAGTCAGCTCGCCTGCCAACATGTTAGCTAGGTAGTTGGGTAGCTAAGCCCGCTGGCAAGCCAGTTGGTTAACTATGGTGGTAGCTAGTTAAGTCAGCTGGCTAGTTTGTCAGTTATCTAGCCTGATGGCTAGCTACGTAACTAGGTAATTAAGTCAGCTTGCTAACCAGTTGGCTAGCTAGTTAAGTCAGATGTTAAGTCAGCCTGCTAACCAGCTTGCAAGCTAGGTAGCTAGCTACTTATGTCAACTGT
>NW_006996812.1:0-808 GCF_000164805.1 Carlito syrichta
AAAATTAGCCAGGCGTGGTAGTGTGCTCCTGTAGTTCCAGCTACTTGGAAAACTGAGGCAAAAGGATCGCCGGAGCCCAGCAGGTCACCCTGGGGTAGCCATGATTGTGCCACTGCACTCCAGCCTGGGTAATAGGGTGGGAATCCAACTAAAAAAAATTTTATTTTGAGGATATTTATGCTGTATATTGAATTATTGGCTTACTTTTTTTTCTTTCAGCAACTTAATGATGTCATTCAAGTCTTGGGCTTCCCTTGTTTCCCACAAGAAGAAAGCAGTAATTTTTATTAATGTACAAGGGGGGGACCCTCAAAACAGAATTTATTTATAAAAAAATTGTATATCTATTTGTATATGTTTAAGCTTCAGCCTCCTTCAAAGTACTCTTCATTTGATGCAATATACCTATCAAGATGCTTTTCCCCTGCTCAAAACAGCTTTTGAACTTGTCAGTTTTTGATGCCTTTTAGTGCTTCTGCCATTTTTTGTTTCACTTCTTCCACATCAGCAAAATGTTTCCCTTTGAGAACTGTTTTCATCCCGGGAAAAAACAAAAAGTTGCTCAAGTTGATGTCTGGTGAATAAGGAGGGTGGGGCATGGGTGTCATGCTATTTTTTGGTCAAAAAACTGCTGAGCACTCAACACAGTGTAGGTAAGTTGTTCATATAAATCACCCATCATGAAATGGGCAAACACATTGAAAGAATGTTAAAAAAAAAATTTCACTGACGCTGAATATAGCCTCTTACAACAGCACTAGCTATTACACTGATGTTGATGAGTTTCTAGAACACCTACTTATTAGGG
>NW_006996813.1:0-486 GCF_000164805.1 Carlito syrichta
ATAGAATGGAGTGGTTTGAAATGGATTGGAGAGGATTGGAATGTAGAGGAATGGAATGGAATGGAGTGGAATGGAAGGGAGAGGAATCCCAAGGTACGAAATGGAAAGGAATTTTAAAAGATGGAATGGAATATAGAGGAATGGAATGGAAACGAATGAAATGGAGAGAAAAGAAAGGCAATGGAATGGAGAAGAGTGGAAAGGAATGGAATGTAACGGAATGAAGAGGAATGGAATGGAATGAAATGGAGAGGAAAAGCATGGAATGGAATGTCTGGGAATGGATTGGAATGGAGATAGATAGAATGAAGAATAATAGAATGGAGAGGAATAGAACAACGAGGAATAGAATGGAGAGGATTGGAGTAAAAAGAGATACAATGGAATAGAAAGTAGAAGAAAGGAATGGTAATGGAAGTAGCAGAGTGGAATGGAATGGAGTGGAATGGAATGGAATGTAGAGGAATCCACAGGTAAGGAATGGAA
>NW_006996814.1:0-358 GCF_000164805.1 Carlito syrichta
AATGAGAGCTTTCTGAGAAAAAGTTACTGGCAGCTTGGGTTCCTGATTAATTAGACTGCAATTTTCCTTAGAAGTTAGAGATTGAGTATTGCTCTGAAAATATTTGCTCACATTCTGAAGTGGTAAATCTAGAATCTTATCCTAAAGACTTTCGGGTGGTAAGTTTACAGACTTTGGCATCTCACTGAAGCGTAGTTTGTGCTCAAAAACAAAGTCTCTCTCTCTCTCTCTCTCTCTCTCTCTCTCTCTCTCTCTCTCTCTCCTCCCTCTCCTTCTTCCTCTCTCTCTTTTCCCCCCTCTACCCCCAGATGGAAGAAGTGGGAAATATGCCAGTTGTCCTATGTAAGTGCCAGGACTC
>NW_006996815.1:0-356 GCF_000164805.1 Carlito syrichta
AAAGTGACAGGCCTTCCTCTGTTTCAGTTCCCCAGTTAATAGCCTGTATCTATAATGGATTACTTGGTGACCAGCTGCCATCTGTGAATGGTACCCCAATGTTTGACTTTCTTCTGTGGTGGTTGACTCAGTGACTGAGCCTTCTTCATAATGGGTGTCTGAGTGAATGGTCCGCCATTGTACCAGGTGTTTCAATGATAGCCCCACTCCAAAAGACGTGCACCAGTTACTAGTCCTCATTTGTGATTGGTGCCGTGACTGGTCTTAATATGTGATGGGTGTCCCAGTGACTGGTCTTAATATGTGATGGGTGTCCCAGTTATGAATGTTTCAGTGACTGGGCCTCTTCCAAATGG
>NW_006996816.1:0-356 GCF_000164805.1 Carlito syrichta
AAAAATTATAAAATTTAAGGGAGAGCCGGTCAGTGGCTCAGCCTGTAATCCTGTGCCTTTTGAGGCTGAGGTAAGTGGATTCCTGGACCTGTTTTTTCGGTACTGCCTGGGCAGGGAAGACCTCATGTCTACAGCAAAATTAAAAATTTAGCCCGGAGTGGTAACACACACCTGTAATTCCGGCTACACAGAAGGCTGAGGCAGAAGGATCACCAGAGCCCAGCAGGTCGAGGCTGTGGTGGCCGGGAGCAGCAACTGCAGTCTAGTCTGGGTGACAGAGGGAGACTACAACTAAAAAAAATTCAAGGGAGAAATATTCAAGTGCACAATGATACTTTATTAATTGATATAGACAA
>NW_006996817.1:0-354 GCF_000164805.1 Carlito syrichta
GGAGTCACGATTGTGCCGCCACACCACAGCCTGTTGAATAGAGACTCTGGAGACAAAAAAGATGCCTCTCATGTGTGTCAGGAAAAGAGACCACGGCTCCCCAGGCAAACGTCCACGTGGGCTTGAGACAATGGAGTGATCAGGAGAGGAAGGGGCCTGAACGTGGCAGACAGGGTGACCGGAACCTGGGCCAGCTGCAGCATTGCCAGCCTACATTGATTGCTCTGTTCCCGATTGCTAACCTAGCTCGGGGCTGTCTGTTTTGTGAGCTCACATGTCTTTGTTGTGGGTCTTGAGCAAAGGGGCATGTGGCTGTGGGTCTTGAGCAAAGGGGCACGTGGCTGAAGGTGTGAA
>NW_006996818.1:0-374 GCF_000164805.1 Carlito syrichta
AAATCAGCTGAACGGGGTGGTACATGCCTGTAGTCCCCGCTACTCAAGTGGCTGAGGCAGTAGGATCACCTGAGCCCGGAAGGTCGAGGCTGCGGTGAGTCGTGATTGTGCCATTGCACTCCAGCCTGTGGGACGGAGAAAGACCTTGATTCAGAAAACATTACTGAGGCCCCACTCTCAGGCCCTGGGCTTAGTGCTGGGGCAGGGAGAGCTCCGACGCTGAGCCGAATCAGGGATGATGAGCTAGCTTCTCTGGTCCAGGCCAGCCTTTAAACCTTTGTGACTAGCAAAGAAAACAACCGCCTGGAATGTCTAGAGACGGAGCCCACCAGGGCTCGGTTCTCACCTCTCTAGACTCCTTTGCCGGAGTCTCA
>NW_006996819.1:0-464 GCF_000164805.1 Carlito syrichta
ATTTATTTGAATAATCTCTATGGGTAATTTTGTATGTTGGATAGATTGTAGAAGAAACATTTCACCGATTTTTTTAGTTTTCAGAGATAATTACAATTAGATACATCCTAAAAATTTCATACATAGGTTAAAAATGGTTGGCCAGTGTGTGTCTATACCATGGAATATCTTGGTATTACAAGAGGCAGAATAATGAATCAATGTGTTCTTAGAAGGCAAAGAAAAAAAAAATCTGTGCTCTCTCTACCATAGTAGAGGAAGCTCTTCATTAACAAAAGTTGTGAATTTTGTTTCGTGTCGAGGATCTCACTCTGTCACCCAGGCTGGAGTGCAGGGGCACAATCACAGTTAACCACAGTCTCAATCTCCTGGACTCAAAAAATTCTCCCTCCTTAGCTTGTCAAGTAGCTGGCCCTATAGGCACTTGCTACCATGCTCTGCTAAATTTTTAATTTTTTTTTTTT
>NW_006996820.1:0-427 GCF_000164805.1 Carlito syrichta
GAGTGGACCTTGAACAATTATCATAATACTATAAGAAAGGGATTGGCAGTATTGGGAAACTGCTGGGGGTGAGGGGGGCACACCTCATCAACAAGGGTACCTGCATAATGAACATTTGTATAAATAACCCTGAATTGTACCCCCACATCTTTAAAATTAAAAAAAAAATTTTTACTGCCTATAGTTTTTAAGGTCTGATTATGTGATTTCTGCTTTCACTCACAGTGTCTCAATTTTTGTGCACTTTGTGGTATTTTGATTATCAGCTCATGATTACTGGAAGCTTTTTTGTTGTTGTTGTTGTTTTTTTTGAGTTGGAGTCTCACTCTGTCACCCAGACTGGAGTGCAGTGGCCGCTCCTGGCCATCGCAGCCTTGCCCTGCTGGGCTCCGGCGATCCTTCCGCCTCAGCCTTCCAAGTAGCTGGA
>NW_006996821.1:0-1703 GCF_000164805.1 Carlito syrichta
TAGTTCAGAGGGCTAGCCATCTGGCTAGCTGGGTATTTCAGCTAGTTAAGACAGCTGAATATCTAGGTAGGTAGATGGATAAGTCAGTTAGTTAAGTCAGCTTGCTAGCTAGTTAAATTAGCGAGTTTAGTCAGCTGACTAGCCAACTGGCTAGCTGAGTAGCTCGCTAGTTAAATCAGCTGGCTAGACAGTGAGCTAGCTAATTAACTAACTTGGTTATGTCATCTCACTAGCCGCTGGTTGGCTAGGTAGCTAGGAAGGTAAGTCAGCTTGCAAGCCAGTGGGCTACGTAGGTAGCTAGCTAGTTAAGTCAGTTGTGTATCCAGCTGGCTAGCTAGGTAGCTAGGCATTTAGGTCAGCCTGCTAGCCAGCTGTCTAGTTAGCTAAGTCACCTAGTTAAGTCAGCTGGCAAAACAGCTAGCTAGCTAGTTAGCCAGATTGTTAAATCAGCTGTCTAACCTGCAGGATAGCTATTTAAGTCACCTAGTTAAGTCAGCTGGCTAGCCAATTGGGTAGCTAGGTATATTGCTAATTAAATGAGCTGGCTAGACAACTGGCTAGCTGCTTAAGTCAACTAGTTAAATCAGCTGGCTAGTCACGTGGCTAGCTATATAGCAAGATAGTTAATTCAGCTGTCTAGCAAGCAAGCCAGCTATTTATGTCAGCTAGTTAAGTCAGTTTGGTAGCCAGCTGGCTAGCTATGTAGTGAGCTAGTTAAGTCAGTTTGGTAGCCAGCTGGCTAGCTATGTAGTGAGCTAGGTAAGTCAGTTGGCTAGCCAGATGGCTACCTAATGAAGTCAGCTAGTTAAGTCAGCTGTACAGCCAGCTATTTAGATATGTAGAGAGTTTGTTAAGTCAGTTGTCTAGCCAGCTGGCTAACTAGTTAAGTAAGATAGTTGAGTCAGCTGGCTAGCCAGCTGGCTGACTGGTTAAATCAAATAGTTAATTCAGCTATCTAGCCAGCTGGTTAGATATGTAGCAAGCTAGTAGAGTCAGCTGCCTAACCAGATGTCTGGCTAGTTACATCATCTAGTTAATTCTGCTGCATTCCCAGCTGGATAGCTAGGTAGTTAGTTAGTTGAGTCAGCTGGCTAGCCAACTGGCAAGCTGGTTAAATCAGCGAGTTAATTCAGCTGGCCAACCAGCTGGTGAGCTAGTTAAGTCAGCTAGTTAAGTCAGCTGGCTAGTCAGCTGGCTAGCTGGTTAAGTCAGCTAGTTAAGTCAGCTGGCCATCCTTCTTTCTAGCTAGGTAGCTAGCTATTTAAGTCATCTAGTTAAGTCAGCTGGCTAGCTACGCAGCTAACTAGTTAAGTCAGTTAGTTAAGTCAGCTGGCTAGCTAGTTAAGACCATTAGTTAAGTCAGCTGGCTAGCCAGCTGCCGATCCGTGTAGCTATCTAGTTAAGTCAGCTGGCTACCCAGCTGGCTAGCTAGTTAAGTCACTTAATTAAGTCAGTTCATTGGCCACCAGTTTAGCTAGGTAATTAAGTAGTTAAATCAGCTGGCAAGCCAGCGGGCTATGTATGTAGGTAGCTACTTAAGTCAGCTGTCTAGACTTTATGCTATCTAGTTATGTCAACTTGTTAAGTCAACTGGCTATACAGTTGTCTAGCTAGGTATATAGGTAGTTAAGCCTGCTGGCTAGCCAGTTGTCTACAGCATTAAGTCAGCTAATTAAAGAGGCTGGCTAGGCTGCTGGCTAGCG
>NW_006996822.1:0-340 GCF_000164805.1 Carlito syrichta
CCTCTCCATTCCATTCCATTACACTCCATTTCACTCCATTTCACTCTTTTTAATTCCATTTCACTCCATTCCATTACACTCCATTCCATCCCACTCCACTCCATTCCATTCCTCACCATTCCATTCTTGACTATTCCATTCCATTTCTCTCCATTCCATTCCATTCTATTCCATTCTATTCCATTCCTCTCCATTCCATTGTATTCAATCCTCTCCATTCCATTCCTCTCTATTCCTTTCCATACTATTCCTCTAAATCCCATTCCATTCCATTCCTCTCCATTACATTCCATTCCATTATTCTCCATTCCATTTCATTCCATTATTCTCCATTCCATTA
>NW_006996823.1:0-4048 GCF_000164805.1 Carlito syrichta
GGGTCAGAGAAGCCCATTTACAAGTCACAGAAATAATAGCATTCAGAGAAGGATTGTAGCACTGGCTTTCCATTTCCAGATCAAATTCTTCTGAGGGCAAGGCAATGTTTTTGCCTATAAGTGCAGTAGGGTTTACACTATAGGAGAGGGGCCCCACATTGTGAGTCCTGGCATTTACATAGGACAACTGGCATATTTCCCACTTCTTCCATCTGGGGGTAGAGGAGGGGAAAGAGAGAGAGGAAGAAGGAGGGGGGGGAGAGAGAGAGAGAGAGAGAGAGACTTTGTTTTTGAGCACAAACTACTCTTCAGTGAGATGCCAAAGTCTGTAAACTTACAACCCGAAAATCTTTAGGATAAGATTCTAGATTTACCACTTCAGAATGTGAGCAAATATTTTCAGAGCAATACCCAATCTCTAACTTCCAAGGAAAATTGCAGTCTAATTAATCAGGAACCCAAGCTGCCAGTAACTTTTTCTCAGAAAGCTCTCATTATGTAGGAACATGAAAATCTTCATGGATGATTGATTCATTCCACCAGGGACAAAATAGGAGGCAAGGAAGCCTGGAAGGAAGTCCATGGGGTGGGGGCTCTGGAAATGGCGACTAAAAGAGATCTAGGAGTGTAGGGTGGGCTTGGGCTTCTGGAAGGTGGATGGATCTTCAGACATTGTCCCAGGTTAGACTCAGGAACCTTAGAGCTAGTGTGATCTGAGGGGCCATGCCTTCTCTCCAGGATGAAGATGGGAAAGAGTTGTCAGATGAGGACATGTTTGAACTTCTTTAAACACCTTCATGTTTGAAGATGAGGGTCCCAGCGTGGACTACAGTGTGGACAGGGGTCTCTCCATCTTGGATCACTCTATTCTGTTCATCTTCCTTCTCCTCTCGTTCCCCCATGAAACCTCAATGTGTGGATGCCTGGTGTGAAGCAACCCAGAGACTCACACCTACCTGCTGTTCCTCAGGCCATGCCACCATGGCGAGTGGCCTCTCCTGGGTCCTGTACCACCTTGCAAAGCACCCAGAATACCAAGAGTGCTGTCGGCAAAAGATGCAAATCCTCCTGAGCAACCGTGAGACCAGAGATTGAATGGTGAGTGCAGGGCCTCAAGGCCTCTTCCTGAGTCCTCTCACGGGTTCTACTCCCCAAGTGGGGAGAGGGAAAGTTGTTTTGGTCAATTCTACCCACTATTGCTTAGTGGGAATAAGAACATAGACAGAGACCGGGTTTGGTACCCAGCCTGGCTAACAGGGGAAAGGTTGTAGGCTTTTAGGGCAGAAAGATCTGGGCTGCTGAGAGAATTGGTGGCAAGATGTGAGGGCCATTGATGCCACATCACACATGTTCAGTAAATGAACTTCCCCTCCACTCCCTTCCTTTCTCCCTGAAATACAATATTTTCAAACTTCTTCTCTTTCTGAATGTTTGCTCTTCTGCACCCTAAGTCCTGTCCTACTATCCAGTCCAGGGACTCATAAAGGGCACCTGGAGGTAAAAGTCATTCATCGCTTGCCCAGAACATCTGCTTCATCCATCCATCCAGTCTTCATTCAGCAAATGCTTGCACACTGCTCTTCCACTGCCTGATTGTGTTCACAGCAGCTTTCTGTGCTCTGGAGACCTGGGAAGGACCCAGCCAAGAACCTCTTTTCCAGGGTCTCCCAGTCTGGTGGGGGAGCATCCTGTGGAACAGTGCTGTAGGTCAAGAAGACATCCTGGGTAAAAGTGGAGGTGGGGAGATATTGAGATAAGGTAGTGTGTGCGGGGGAAGGATAGAGGCATAGAGAGAGGAAGAAGGGAGAGGGAATGAGAAAGAGGGAGAAGGAGAGGGGGAGAGAGAGAAAGGAGACAGAGAAGGGGAGAGAGAGAGAATTACTGAGTCATGATGAGACGAGGAAAGTGGAGATGGCAGCAGAGATTGGCTATGGAAGACTTGGGAAAAAAAATCTTTTTTTTTTTTGAGTCAGTGTCTCACTCTGTCACCCAGGCTGGAGTGCAGTGGTACATTCATGGCCACTGCGGCCTTGACTTGCTGAGCTCGGGTGATCTTTCTGTCCCAACCTTCCAAGTAGCTGGAACCACAGGCATGTACCACTATGCCTAGTTAATTTTTTACATTTATTGTAGAGACAAGGTCTCGCCATGTTGCTCAGGCTGGTCTTGAGCCCCTGAGCTCAGGCAATCCTCTCACCTCTGCCTCCCAAAGTGCTGGTATTACAGATGTGAACCACTGCACCTGGCATGGAAAAAATCTTAACGGCCTAGATTTTAGCCCAAGGGACATGGGAAACTATGGGATGTGTTTGAGCAAGAGAGGGACAGGTCAGATCTGGGTACCACAAATTCCTTTTTTTTTTTGAGTTGGAGTCTCATACTTTCACCCAGGTTGGAGTGCAGTGGCATGATCACAGCTACTGCAACCTTGACCTGCTGGGCTCAGGTGATCATTCCACCTCAACCTTCCAAGTAGCTGGGACTACAGTGTGTGCCACCAAGCACAGCTAATTTTTTGGTTTATTGTAGAGACGAGGTCTCGCCATGTTGCCCAGGTTGGTCTCAAACTCCTGGGCTCAGGCAATCCTCTCACCGTGGTCTTCCAAAATGCTGGGACTACAGGTGTGAGTCACTTCTCCCAGCAGTACCATAAAGAAAATTTAAGGCTAGTGTGGAGGGCATACTGGGAAGGATGAGGGTACAGGGAGGACATCTTGAGGTCTGAGCTAGGCCAGGCAGGGGCTGGAGGATGGAGAGGAGGCAGTGGATCAGACAGGTGTTTTGGAAGTCCTCCACTGCAAGCCTTTGCTCAGCACAACAGTCCTGTGAGACATAGAAACAATTTTATGCTTTTAAACCCAAGATTTCAGGCCAAATTATGCACTTGGTACCCCCCAAAAAGTGTCCAGAAGAGTTTGTGATAAAAATTAACTTTCTTTTTAAGCCCTGCCCAGTCGTGACTATGGTCAATGATTTCCTGTGTGTCTTTCCAGAGAATGACTATCCTGATGCCAATATTTATATGAACACACACTTTCTTTTTCTGTACAAATGAAAGTATTTAAAATAGATACAATCTGCACATTAACAATATATCTCTGAGACATTTTCTTTTTCTCAAAATGTAAGTCTTGGGAAATGAGTTTGCTGTTAAAATATTACTGTTTTATTTTATTTTTTAAAAAGCTTTTATTTCAATGGCTTTAGGGGGTCCAAATGACTTTTTTGCTACAAGGATGCATCATGTAGATAATTGACAAGTTTTAACTATATGTATTTATGCTGTACAATGTGATGCTATGATATATTTATACATTTAATGATTAAGTCAAACTAAACATGTCCATCATCTCATGTATTTATTATGTTTTTGGTGAGAACATTTGATATTTACTCTTTTAGTAATTTTAAATAATACAATACATTGTTTATTAGAGTCACGAAACTGTGCAGTAGGTAGCAAAAATGTATTTCTTCTCTCACAGAAAATTTCCCTCACCATTCCCTCTCCCATTCCCTTCTTCCCAGCCCCTGCCTCTGGTACCCACTATTATTCTCTGTATTTCTGTGAACTTGACTATTTTATTATTCTATTATTTTAGAGTTGGGATCTCACTCTGTTGTCCAGGCTGGAGTGCAGTAGCATGATCATGGCTCACCACAGTCTTGACCTTTGCTGCCTCAATCTCCTGAATAACTGGGACTACAGGTGCACACCACCACGTCCAGTTCATTTTTGATTTTTTTGGTAGAGATTAGGTCTTGTTATGTTGTCCAGGCGGGTCTTGACCTCCAGAGCTCAGACAATCCTTCAACCTCCCAAAGTGCTGGAATTATAGGTGTGAGCCACCACACCTGGCTAACTTGACTATTTTAGATCCCACAGATAAGTGAGATCAGGTGGTATTTGTCTTTCTGTGCCTGGCTTATTTCATTTAGCATAAGGTCCTCCCGATTTGTTTATGTAGTCACGAATGAGAGAATTTTCTTCTTTTTAAAGGCTGAGTGATATTCCATTGTGTATATATACCTCATGAAAAATGTGTTT
>NW_006996824.1:0-519 GCF_000164805.1 Carlito syrichta
GACGATTGCAATGGAATGGAGTGAAAGGAATGGAAAGGAATGGAATATAATTGAGAGGATAGTAATGGAATGTAATGAATTGGAGAGGAATGAATTTGAATGGAAAGGATTGGACAGGAGAGGAATGGAATAGAGAGGAATGGAATGGAAGAGAAGGGAATTTTGAGGAAAAGAATGGAATAGAATGTTGAGGAATGAAATGGAGTTGAAAGGAATGGATTCGAATGGTATTCAATAAAATGGAATGGAAAGGAATACATAGGTATGGAAGGGAGAAGAATGGAATGGAATGGAATGGAATGGTTTTGAATGGAATGGAATGGAGTGGAATGTAATGGACAGGAGAAGTATGGAATTGAATGAAACGGAATGGAGAGGAATGGTATGGAATGGAGAGGAATGGAATTGAAAAAAGGAGTGGAATAGCTGGAATGCATGGAATGGAATGTAGAAGAATGTAATTAAGCTTAATGGAATGGAAAGAAATGGAATGGAAGAGAATAAAAGGAATGGAGTGGA
>NW_006996825.1:0-9150 GCF_000164805.1 Carlito syrichta
CAAGAAGCTGGAACTACAGGCATGCGCTACCACGCCCGGCTAATTTTTTATTTATTGTAGAGGTGAGGTCTCGCCAAGATGCCCAGTGGGTCTCGAACCCGCAGGCTCAGGCAATCCACTCACCTTGGTCTCCCAAACGTGGGATTACAGGCTGAGCCATCAAGCCTGGCTCAACTCATCTTTGACAAAGCCTACAACAACAACCACTGGGGAAAGTAGAACCTATTCAGTAAATGATGCTGGGAAAACTGACTGATCACGTGTGGAAGATTGAAACAGGAACCCTATCAATAAGAGTACACAAAGATTAACTGTAAATTGGCCAGGCATGGTGGCTCACACCTATAATCACAGCAATTTGGGAGGTCAAGTAGAAAAAAATTGCCTAAGCCCACAGGTTTGAACCCACCCACTCTAAGAAACTTGGTGAGACCTCATCTCTACAGTAATAAAAAAAATTAGCCATGCATGGTTGTGCATGCCTGTAGTTACAGCTACTTAGAAGGCCAGGGAGGAAGAATCCCCTGAGCCCAGTAGGTCAAGGCTTTGGTCACCTTGAGTGTGCCACTGCACTCCAGCCTGGGTGACAGAGACGCTGACTCAAAAAAACAATAAAAAACCTCAAAATGGATCAAAGACCTAAATGTAAAACCTCAATCTATAATATTCTTTAAAAATACAGGAGACACCCTTGTGGAAATGGGAACTGGCAACCAATTCCTGATCAAAACCACAACTTCCCATGCCATAGGAGATAAGATAAACAAGTGGGACCTCATCAAACTGAAGAGCTTCGGCAAAACAAAAGACCATCAAGAGAGCAGGAAGAACAGCCTACAGAATGGGAAAAAAGATTTGTCAACTGTATATTGACAAAACCCTAACATCCAGGATCTATAAGGACATCAAATGTGCTGAAAGGAAAAAAAATTAAAAAGTACCACTCAGCCGGGCTCGGTGGCTCAGCCTGTAATCCCGCGCCTTTGGGAGGCTGAGGTGAGTGGATTGCCTGAGCCCGTGAGTTCGAGACCCACCTGGGCAGCGAGACTTCATTTCTACAATAAATAAAAAAATCAGCCGGGCGTGGTAGCGCATGCCGGTAATTCTGGCTACTTGGAAGGCTGTGGTGGAAGGATCACCAGAGCCCAGCAAGTCGAGGCTACGGTGGCCAGGAGTGGCCACTGCATTCCAGTCTGGGTGATAGAGTGAGACCCCAACTCAAAAAAAAAAAGTACCACTCAAAAGGGGGCAAAAAATATAAATAGACACTTCTCAAAAGAAGATATATGGGTGGTCAACAGACACATAAAAAAATGTTCAGCCTCACTCATCATCAGAGAATGCAAATAAAAACCACATTGAGATACCTCCTAACCCCAGTAAGGATGGCCATAATTAATCAAACAAACAACACTAGATACTGTTGAGGATGCAGAGAAAAAGGAAAGCTTGTACACTGCTGGTGGGAAAGCAAACTAGTCCCATCTCTTTGGAAAACAGTGTGGCAATTTATGAAAGAATGAGGCATTGACCTTCTATATGACCCAGCAATCCCCCTACTGGGAATTTACCTGGAGGAACTCAAATATTTCTACAAAAGTGATACCTGCATATGCATATTTATTGCAGCACTATTCACAGTAGCAAAAACAGAACCAACTGTGCTGCCCATTGGATAAAAAAATGGGGTACATATACACAGTGGAATATTATGCAGTCATGAAGGACAAACGTGGACCAAGCAGCGATGTGGATGGATTTTAGAATTTGTCATACTCAGTGATCTGTCAGAGAAACAAAGGACAGAGAACGATATGTTTTCATTCATAAGTGGACCTTGAACAATTGACATAATATAAGAAAGCAATTGGCAGTAGTGGGAAACTGCTGGGGGGGGCGGCACACCTCATCAGCAAGGGTACCTGAATAATGAACATATATATACCTAACCCTGACCTGTACCCCACATCTTTAAAAATAAAAGAAGTGTGAGGCATCATTTTTGGCCTTCTTTATCATTATTTAATTTTTCTTTATATCTCAATTTTTCCTTGAAATCGACTTTATCTGATATTAATGCAACTACCTGTTTTTCTTTGGATTAATACTTATATTTCTTTTCAAGTTATTATACTGTAAATCTATGTTTTATTACATAGGATGAGTTTCTTTTTTTTTTTTTAGGCGGAGTCTCACTCTGTCACACAGGGTGAAGTGCAGTGGCACGATCGTGGTCAACACAACATCAAGCTGCTGGGCTCCAGCGATTCTTCTGTCTCAGCCTTCCAAATAGCTGGAACTACAGGCATGAGCTCCCATGCTCAGCTAAGTTTGATTGATTGTAGAGATGAGGTCACACCAAGTTTTGCGGGCTGGTCTCGAAGCTGCAGGCTCAGGCCTTGGCCTCCCAAAATTCTGGGATTGCAGGCTGAGCCAGGAGAGTTTTTTCTAGAGACCATATACCTAGTCATAGTTGTTAAACTTTGTTCTTAGTCTTTGTCTTGGATTGATTATTTTAGACCATTTACATTAAAGTAATTGTTATTCAGACTTTACTCTGACATTTTTCTTTATTATTATCTTGGTGGTGTCTCACTATGTTGCTCAGGCTTGTCTTGAACTTTTGGGCTCAAGTGTTCCTCTTTCTTAGCCTCCCAAAGTGTTGGGATTACAGGTATGAGACACGGTGACTGACCTGTCATTTTACTTTTTTGTTTTTCCATTTGTTATCATAAATTTGCTTCTTGGTGTTTTTACTAAGGTTATGCTTAGACCATGTAAGAGGAGAAAAAAACTCTGGAAAACACTCCAATATAGCATGTGAGTAGTTTCAAGGTGTGTCCATATTTTCTTTTTTGAGTTGGAGTGTTACTCTGTCATCCAGGCTGAAATGCAGTGGCATGCTCACAGCCACCATAGCCTCCACCTGCTGAGCTCAGGTGATCCTTGTGCCTCAGCCTTCAAAGTAGCTGGAACTACAGATGCACACAATCATGCCAGGCTAGTTTTTGTGATTTATTGTAGAGATGAGGTCTCACCAATTTGCCCAAGCTGATATTGAATCTCTGGGCTCAGGCAATCCTCTCACCTTAACCTCAAAAAGTGCTGGTACTATAGGCATGGGACACCATGCCCCATCCAAACTTTATCTTTAATTGACTATTTAAGATCATGTACATAGAAGGTAATTGTTATTCAGACATTAGCCTGACATTTTTCTTTATTATCTTGGTGATGATGGCTGACTATTTTGCCCAGGCTTGTCTTGAACTTTAGGACTCAAGTGTCCCTAATACACAGTTCTTTGCTCTCATTTATCTGCTTTGGGTGTGGGAAAATTGTAAGCACCATCTCTGGAGACACACTGTGAGCACCTATACAAAACTCTGACCTCTTCTGATCAGACCTGTGACAGGAGATTTCAGGGTGCAGATTGACATGGGGGAGGCTCAGAAGAGGATGGATCCAGGCAGGGCTGGAGCAAGAAGTGAGCCCGAGGTAGGATTCTGGTACTTGTGCCTCTGGAGTGGTGCCAGGTGTGTATTTCCTAAGCCCGCCCAAGAGAAACTGGATGACCAGTGTGTGTATAATTTTACTCTGTTAAAGTCACTTCCTTCCTTGTCTGTTTTATAATATATAGTAATGAACAATTCCACCAACAGTCATAAGGATTTTTCAGGAAGCTAAAGAGTTATTTCTAAGAAGTTAAAAAAAAAAACCAGAAATAACAATCATGAAAACACAACTCTTCTGTACACAAATGGCCCTTCAGGCAGTGACATCAGAACTCACAAAAACATAAGGGAAGGTCCCATGTGAGGGCCAAACGTCCTCCACTGCCCCCTTTTATGTACTGACCACATGGTGTTGAATTCAACCATTTACCCATGTCCAAAAAATGTAAAGTTTCTGTGCTGCAAAGACCTTGACCTCCTCATCTGTTTTTCTGTGGCCATGTGACATGGAGGTAATTGGTTTATCAGTTTGTTTCTCCAGACCTCCTCTTCAATCTGCAACTAACTACCAGGAAACTGGAGCAAATCTTATCTGGGTACCAGTCCTAGTGCCAATCCATGGTGTATCTGTGCAGGGTTTTTTTAATTTAAAGTCAGCATAAAATAAATAATTCATTTAAAAGTATTATCTTGGCTTCTTTAGATCACATCAATCAACCCACTCAGAATTTCCATAAAGAAAAATAAAAATCTAGGTGGTCATGGTACCATGCACCTGTAGAACCAGCTACTTGGAAGGCTGAGATGGCCATGAGCATGCCACTGTACTCCAGGCAGGGTTACAAGACCCAACTCAAAAAAAAGGAGGCAATCAGTGGCTCAGCCTGTAATCCTAGCACTTTGGGGGTCAAAGTGAGTGTATTGCCTGAGCCAGCGGGTTCAAGATCAACCCGGGCAACTTGGCAAGACCTCATCTCTACAATAAATCAAAAATCATTCAGACATGGTAGAGCATGCCTATTGTTCCAGCTACTTGGAAGGCTGGGGTGAAAGTATCACCAGAGACCAGCAAGTCAACACTGCCATGGCCATGAATGTGTCACAGTACTCCAGTATGGGTGACAGAATGAGACTCCAACTCAAAAAAAAGAAAAGAAAAATCTTTCACTGGAATCATGGAATAAAATTCTTAAATACTTGGACACACTGGAATGTTATAGGCTGAAAATAGGTCATTTTGGTAGTATTAGGACAGTCATTTAGAAAGTCTTAAACTTTGTATTCTCTTGTATCTGAGTTGAATCAAACATAAAACATGCAAGCCAGACCACTTAATAATTAGGACAGAAGTTCCAAGCTGACAACATTGTGTCTGAAAAGTTAGAGATCTGAGAATAATAGATTGTTACAATTATGTGTTCCCTTCCATCCAGATATTGCAATTGTCTTCCCCTTTCTCTTAAAAAACTGTAAAAGAACATTTTGCACATTCCCAAATGTAATCTAAAATGTCAACATGAGGCCAGGCATGGTGGCTCAGCCAGTAATTCCAGCATTTTTTTTTTTTTTGAGTTGGAGTCTCACTCTGTCACCCAGGCTGGAGGGCAGTGGCATTCTCCTAGCCACCGCAGCTTTGACGTGCTGTACTTCAGCAATCCTTCCGCCTCAGTCTTCTGAATAGCTGGAACTACAGGTGCATGCTACCACGCCCGGCTAATTTTTTTAATTTATTGTAGAGATGAGGTCTCGCCAAGTTGCCCAGGCAGGTCTTGAACCCGCAGGCTCAGGCAACCCACTCACCTCAGCCTCCCAAAACAAGGAATTACAGGCTGAGCCACCAAGCCTGACTAATTCCAGCACTTTTAGGGGCTGAGGTGAGAGGATTGTTTGAGTCCAGGGCTTCAAGACCAGCCTGGACAACTTGGTGACACCTCGTCTCTACAATAAGTCATAAAAAAATTAAAAAGCCAGTCGTGGTAGCATGTGCCTGTAGTTGCAGCTACTTGGAAGGCTGAGGCGGAAGGATCGCCAAAGCCCAGCAGGTAGAGGCTGTGATAGCTGTGAGCATGCCACTGTACTCCAACCTGGGTGACAGAGTGAGATTCCAACTTAAAAAAATAAATGTCAACATGACCATCAGACTTTTTGTCACATCAGTAGTCATGTATCAAAAACTGAAAATAAATCCTGAGTGATGCTAAAACTTCACATGGGCTTTGAGCCCAGGGTAGATGAAGGGCTATGAATTTGGGGTATAAATACTGGAATGAACTTGGGTTGCTTTAAGGAGACTTTTTTGAAATGATCCCGATCCATCTTCCAATAATCTGGTTATAGAAATTAAACACTCTCCTTTCTTGATGCTGGGGTGGTCGTGAGCAGGCCAGGGCACTCTATCCTTGAAGACAGAGTTAGACTCCAACTGAAACAAAAAAGTATTTCTGAGTTTGAATCCAGGGGACAGAGTCCAATTCAAGTTCTTTCTAAAATGGTTCTGCTTGGTGGGGCTCAGTGGCTCAGCCTATAATCCCAGCACATTGGGAGGCAGAGGTGAGAGGATTGCCTAAGCCCATGGGTATGAGACCTGCCCGGGCAACTTGGGTGACCTCATCTCTAGAATAAATAAATCAAGAAAAATTAGCCAGGCCTAATGGCGCATGTCTGTGGTTCCAGTTTCCTGGAAGACTGAGGTGTTAGGATCGTCTAAGCCCGGTATGTCAAGGATGCGGTAGTCATGAGCAAGCCATTGCCACTCACCAGGGTGACAGAGTGAGACTCCGACTCAAAAAAAAGTAAAAGAACACAAGTGGACCCTCAGTCAAGTGCTCAGGAATGTGGAGGAGTGCTTTGACCCCCGCGTTGCCCTTCTCTAGGGGCTGTGGAGAAAAGGAGGACCGTTCTTGGGTCTCTGCATCACCCCCGCCCCTTCTCAAAGCCTTTCTCCCGAGGCCTTCCGGGACCGCCACGCCACTAGCCCTGGTTGGGCTTCGGGATTCACGATCCCCTGCTGACCCAAGGTGACTCCTTCCCACTGTGATGAAGCCTCCATGTGACCTTGGGAAGGGGAGGGGGCAGGGGACAGGACCACCTCTCTCCCACCAGCCCCACGAGCACATGGGATCCTGCCCACGACTGATCCCCTTGACCCCCGCACACCCAGAGCAGAGCTGAGAGAATATTCCCAGAAAGGGATCTCACAGGTGAGGTTGCCATCGACACAAGATGCCAGGTCGTGTCCCGGCCCCACATGCACCGAGAGAATGGGGCCTAGCCACCAGTGAGACGGATCCAGGCCCACTGCAGCCGGGTCGTCTGGGTCCATCTGCCTTCCCCCCTTCCCACCTGCCCCCATACTCACCATCTCCCGCCTTCCAGGGGTCCCAGCGTCTTCCCTATGGATTCCCAGGACCTGAAGGTAACAGGGCGACAGACGCCGCAGCAGAGACACTGAGGACACCTGGAGAGCAGGACAGAGCAGCGGGGACTACCGAGCTCTGTGCACAGGCGCAGGAGCCAAAGACCCGGTCCGCACCCGGAAGCCACGCCAGCTCTTCCGGCTCGTATTTCATTGGGTAGTTCCCATCATGGCATCCACCGATAGGACAAGGTTCCAAAGCCTACCCCTCTGGTTTTGAGTGACAGGAGATGCAATCAGCCAGGGTCGGGTCTGTCTGAGTCAAAAAAAGCAGGTGTCTCTCTTTTGATGTGGAGTCTCACTCTTGCCCAGGCTGCAATGCAGTTGCACGCTCATGGTCACCCCAGCATCGGTCTCCTGGGATCCTGCGATCCTTCTGCAACAGCCTTCCAAATAGTGGGAATGAAGGCACGTGCTACCACGCCTGGATAATTTTTTAATTTATTGTCGAGACGAGGTCTCACCAAGTTTCCCAGGCTGGTATCGAACACGCTGGTTCAGACAATCAACTCACCTCGGCTTCCCAACGTGCTGGGATTACAGTTTGAGCCACAGAGCCCAGACAACCAAAATGTTTACTAGTTAATGATTATAGCGCAAAAGGATGTGTGGCCCATGCAAGCTGTGCTATATTAAAACAGATATTTCCTAAGTTTCTAGGGATCCCTCCCTCCAATAACTTTCCTTGTCTCTAGGTCTTACGAGGAGGCAGATTGAGCTCTCACAAGGAAGGCAATCCTCTTATGCAGCAATGTCCAAAGAAAATGCTAGCCATGCATGGCATTTGAAATGCAACCACATTTTTAAAAAGGAAGAGAAACAAGAGAAATTAATTGTAATTATTTACTTAATTCAATATATTAAAAAATTACAATCTTAATATGGAATCAAGAAAAAGTGTTAATGAACTTTCTTTGGGGAACTATATCTTTGAAAATCACAAAAAAACTACAGAAAATGAAGAAACATCTTACCAAATTCTCTGGGATGCCCTGAAAGCTGTAGTAAGAGGGGAATTGATATCCCTACAAACACACATGAAGAAAGTGGAAGGAATAGAAATTCACAACCTAACAAGCCACCTAAAGAAACTAGAAAAGCAAGACCACAAAAACCCTAATTTCAGCAGAAGAATCCAGATCACCAAAATAAAAGCCCAAATCCAGGACATAGAAGACAAAAAGATAATACAAAAAATCAATGAAACAAAAAGCTGGTCTTCGAAAGGGTAAACAAGATCGATGGTCCCCTAGCTAGACTGACCAAGAAAAATCGAGAAAAAACCCAAATAAGCACAATCAGAAACACAAAAGATGAAGTCACATCTGACCCAGAAGAAATACAAAAGATCATTAGAGTCTACTACATACATTTGTATGGAAACAAACTTGAAAACATTAAGGAAATGGAGGACTTTCTGACATCACACAACCTACCTAGGTTGGAACAAGAAGAAATTGAGACCCTAAATAGACCAAAACAATCAAGGAAATTGACTACGTAATAAGAAAACTTTCTACAAAAAAAAGCCCTGGTCCAGATGGCTTTCCAGCAGAATTCTACAAGACATTTAAGGAGGAGCTGATACCAATCCTACTGAAGGTATTCCAGGCGATTGAAAAAGATGAAACTCTCCCCAAATCATTTTATGAAGCCAACATCATGTTGATACCCAAGCCAGGTAAAGATCCAACAAAGAAAGAGAACTGCAGGCCAATATCTTTGATGAACATAGATGCTAAAATTCTCAACAAGATCCTACCAAACCAGATTCAGCAATACAACTCAAAAATCATCCATCATGACCAAGTAGGCTTCATTCCTGGGATGCAAGGCTGGTTCAACATTCGTAAAACCATAAATGTAATTAAATACATCAACAGATGTCAAAACAAAAACCACATGATCATATCATTAGATGCAGAAAAAGTTTTTGATAAAATCCAGCACCCCTTCTTGATAAAAACCCGAATTGAACATCTAGGCATACAGGGAACATACCTCAAAATAGTAAAAGCCATCTATGAGAAACCCGCAGCCAGCATACTCCTAAATAGACAAAAATCGGAACCAATTCCCCTGAAAACTGGAACTAGACAAGGATGCCCACTCTCACCCCTCCTGTTCAACATAGTATTGGAAGTCCTGGCTAGAGCAATCAGAGAAGAGGAGGCAATCAGGGGTACCCAAATAGGAAAAGAGGAAGTCAAGTTATCTCTCTTTGCAGATGATATGATTGTGTACCTTGAAAACCAAGAGAATCTGTCAAAAGCCTCCTTA
>NW_006996826.1:0-703 GCF_000164805.1 Carlito syrichta
CGAGACCGGCTTCCAATGACTTTTAATGTTGATTTCAATCTTCTTCTGAAATACAATTTTCACAAGTCAAATAGAATTACATGTGCATAAGATATTTATCACCATTGATGCACACTAACATTATGTTAAAACAAACATACTTTCCTGTCACAATTCCAAACTCTAGTTATTTGTTTATAGCTATATTAGATAGCTATATAAATACAAGGTATTTTTTTTATAATAAACCTGGAAAGCACCGTAATTTTAAGCATTTCTCCCAATAAATTTAAATTATGGACACTGAAAAGTTTTGTTTTATTTATTACAAAAATAATAAAGGCAAATTGCACATCACTTTTAGTTCATAGTATACACTTTGTGGGAAAATACCTACTTCTAAGATTATTTTTATGTTTGAAAAGTGCAAAGCATTGAGGAACTGTTTTTTACTGTCATCCTGTTTATTACCCTTATGTTTGCAGAAAGAAGAATTCTACTTAAGCTATATCATGGTAGGAATTTGAGAAACAAGTGACTTCATAGATAAACCCACACTAGTAGTAAAGCAAAACAAGTAAAAACAAACGAGCATACAAAGTCAACACATCAAGCTTTAGGAAGGATTCAAAATTAACAAAAATTCCCCTTTTGCCTTCTTTTTAAAAAAATTATTGTTTTCTAGTATGGTATTTTCCCCATATTTTTTTCTTCTTTGTAAGTT
>NW_006996827.1:0-492 GCF_000164805.1 Carlito syrichta
CTTTACTAGCTAGCTACATAGCTAACCAGCTGGCTTAAATAGTTAGCTAACTAGTTTTTTACCTAGTTAGCCAGCTGACTTAAATAGCTAACTAGCTAGCTACCTAGTTAACAAGCTGACTTAGCTAGCTGCCTACCCAACTAGCTGACTTAACCAGCTAGCTAACATGTTTGCATACTCATTATCTAACATACTAACTAGGTGACTTAATTATCTGACTTAACTCATTAGCTAACGAGCTAGCTAGCTAACACAACCAGCTGACTTAACTACTTGGCCAGCTGACTTAACTACTTGGCCAGCTGACTTAACTCTTTAATTGACTAGCTAGCTGACTCATCCAACTGACATAAGACATTAGGTAACTAGCAAACTAGCCTACTCAACCAGCTGACAACCCGTTTGCTAACTAGCTGGTTACCTGATTCAATAATCTGACTTAACCTGTTAGCTAATTAGCTAGCTAGCTGTCTTAACCAGCTGACTATAGTA
>NW_006996828.1:0-335 GCF_000164805.1 Carlito syrichta
TATTAAAGTATTAAAATCACACAGGTTATATTTTCTGACTGCCATGTATTAAGCAAAAAAATCAATAATCAAAAAAAATCTTAAAATTCCAATTATTTGAAATTGAGCAACATATTTCTAAAGAAGCCACATGTCCACGAGAGATCACAATAAAATTCAGAAATATTTGGAATTGAACAAATTGAAACACAAGTCACAAATTCCGGGGGATAAAGCTCAGATTTTAGACTTAAAAGTCCATATTTAAAAGTTGTATATAAATCTAAGTTTCTGGTTTAAGAAACTAGAAAAAAGAATGAATTTCATTAAAAAAGAAAGACTGGATATATACTACA
>NW_006996829.1:0-428 GCF_000164805.1 Carlito syrichta
CACCATTCCATTCCATTCCATTCCTATCCATTCCATTCCTCTGCAGTCCATTCCATTCAATACCTCTCCATTTATTCGGTTCCTCTAAATACCATTCCATTCCTCTCCATTCCATTCCATTCATATACATTCCACTTCATGCCATTCCATTCCTATATATTCCATTCCATTCTACTCTAATACAGTCCATGCCATTCCACTCCATCTCTTTCCTCTCCATTCCCTTCCATTCCATTCCTCTCCATTTCTCTCCATTCCATTAATCTCGATTCCTCTATATTCCATTCCATTCCATTCCAAAATATTGCGTTCTATTCCCCTACATTCTATTCCATACCTTTCCATTCCTTTTTCTTCCTCACCATTCTATTCCACTCCTTTCCATTCCATTCCATTCCACTCCATTCCATTCCACTCCATTTCTCTCC
>NW_006996829.1:2109-2470 GCF_000164805.1 Carlito syrichta
CTTCCATTCCATTCCCTCCTATTCCATGCCACTCCACTCCATTCCACTCCAATCCATTCCTTTCCATTCCATTTCATTCCTCCCCATTCAATTCCATTCCTCTCCGTTCCATTCCTCTCCATTACTTTCCATTCCATTACTAACCATTCCATTCCATTCCATTCCTTTCCATTCCATTGCATTCCTCTCCAACTCATTCTTTTCCTCTTTTTTCCTTTCCATTCCATTCCATTCCATCCCTCTCTATTCAATTCCAATACATTCCTCTCCATTCCATTCATTCATTCACTCAATTCCATTTCTATCCATTCCATTCCACTAAACTCCACTCCTTTCTATTCTACTCCACTCCACTCCATTC
>NW_006996830.1:0-329 GCF_000164805.1 Carlito syrichta
CCAGCATGCTAACTAGGTAAAAAGTTAATTAAGTCAGATGGCTAGTCATCAGGCTAGCTAACTATTTTAGCTAGTTAAGTCAGCTGGCTAGCTAGGAAGGTAGCTATATAAGTCAGCTAGTCATGTCAGCTAGTTAGCTAGTTAAGTCTGCTAGCTAAGTCAGCTGTCTAGCTAGAGAGCTAGATAGGTAGCTAGCTAGTTAAGCCAGCTAGCTATGCCAGCTTGCTACCTAAGTATCTAGCTGGTTAAGTCAGCTAGTTAAGTCAGGATGCTAGGTTGTTAAATAAGCTAGTTAAGTCAACAGGCTAGCCAGCTGCCTAGCTGGGTAG
>NW_006996831.1:0-858 GCF_000164805.1 Carlito syrichta
CCATACCATTTCATTCTGATCCATTACTTTACATTATATTGTACTACATTGGATTCCATTCCATTCAACTCTTTTCCATTTCCATACTTTCCATTCCTTTCCCTTGCGTTCCATTCCATTACTCTCCATTCAATTCCTGTATTCTCCATTCCATTGCTTTCCTCTCCATTCCATTTGTCTCCATTCCATTCCATTCTATTCTATTCAACTCCATTCAAATCATCTCCATCCCATTCCTCTCCATTCCAGTGAACTCCATTCTATTTCTTTAAAATTCTGCTCCATTCCATTACTCCCCATTCCAATTCTGTCCATTCCATTCCACTCCACTCAAATCCATTCCATTTATTTCTTCTCCAATTTATTCCATTCTATTCCTTTTAACTCCATTCCTCTCCATTCCATTCATCCCCATTTTATTCCTCTCCATTCCGTTACTCTCCTTTCCATTCCTCTGCTTTCCATTCAACTCAAATGCACTCCATTCCATTCCATTCTCTCCATTTCATTCCATTACATCCTTCTCCATTCCATTCCTCGCCATTCCATTTCTGTCCTTTCCATTACATTCCACTACATTCCATTCCATTCCATTCCTTTGTTCAACTTTTCTTTCATTTCTATTCCATTCCTCTTCTTTCCATTCCATTCCGTGCCATTCCACTTCATTCCATTCCTCTCCATTCCAGGTCAATCCTCTCCATTCCATTCTTTTCAATTACATTCCAATTCATTATAATCCTCTCCATTCCATTCCATTTTATTCCATTTTTGTCAATTCCATTCTATTGAATTCCATTCTTCTCCATTCCTTTCCATTCCATTCCATTTCTTTCCATTCCATTGTATTCCTTTGCA
>NW_006996831.1:2193-3384 GCF_000164805.1 Carlito syrichta
AGTCATTCAATCCATTTCTCTCCATTCCATTCCTCTTCATTCCAGTCAATTCCATTTCTATCCTTTCCATTCAGTTAAATTTCTTTCCTCTCCATTCCTATCCATTCCATTCCATTCCTCTCCATTGCGTTCTATTCCGAACCTCTTCTCTCTATTCCATTCTTCTCCATTCCACTCCATTCCATTCCATTCCATTCCATTTCTCTGCACTTCATTCCATTGTATTCCTTTCCACTCTATTCCTCTCCATTCCATTACATATTTTTACATTCCATTCCTTTCCTATCCATTCACTTCCTCTCCAATCTATTTCTCATTATTCCATTCCACTCCTCTGCATTTCAATCCATTCCTTTCCTTTCCAATCTATTCCTCTCCATTAAATTCCTCTAAATTCCTTTTGGTCTTTTTCAACTCTTTTCCATTTCTTACCATTCGATTCCTCTACATTCCATTCCATTTCTCTCAATTGCTTTCTTCTCCATTCCAAACATCCCATTTTTCCTTTCCTTTCCATTCCTCTCCCTTCCAATGCTTTCCATTCCATTGCATTCCATTGCTTTGCATTCCATTACTCTCCGTATTATTCTACTCCACTCCTTCAGTACCTCTCCATTGCCTTCCTTTCCATTCACTTCCATTCCTTTTCATTCTTCTCCCTTCCCTTCATTTCATTACACTCCAGTGCATTCATTTCCATTCCTTTCCACTCATTCATTCCATTCCTCTCATTCCACTTTATTCCATTCCCTTCCTCCTCATTCCATTCCTCTCCTTTCCATTTTATTCCATTTCTCTTTTATCCATCCCATTCCTCTCCAATCCATTCTATTCTATTCCTTTCCATTCCATTTGACTCTTTTCCATTCCGCTCCATTCCGTTACACTCAATTCGATTCAACACCATTCCATTTTTCTCCATTCCATTTCATTCCTCCCCACTCAATTCCATACCACTCCATTTCATTCCTCTCCATTCCATTCTATTCTTTTCCACTCTTTTCCTCTCCATTCAATTCCTGTCCAATCCATTCCTCTCCATTTATTTCTCTCCATTCTATTCCTCCTCATTCCATTCCATTTCATCCTTTCCTTTCCTTTCTATTTCACTCCATTCCGTTCAATTTTTCTTAATTCCATTTTATTCCATTTTATTACCCTCTATCACATTCCTCTATATTCCATTCCATC
>NW_006996832.1:0-406 GCF_000164805.1 Carlito syrichta
AACGGAAAGATCAGAAATTGAGAACCTAACAAATCACCTAAGGGAACTGGAAAGAGAAGATCACCAAAACGCCAACTTTATCAGAATAATCCCTATCACCAAAATAAGAGCCAAAATACAGGACACATAAGACAAAAATATCATAGAAAACTTCAACAAAACAAAAAGCTGGTTCTTAGAATTGACAAGATTGATGGAACCCTAACCAGAATGACCAAGAAAAAAGACAGAAAAAGCCCCCCAAAAAAGTCTGAAATACAAAGGATCAAATCACAACTGACCCCAAAGAAATACAAAAAATTATCAGAGATTACTATGTACACGTTTATGGAAACAAACTTGATAACCTAAATGAAATGGAGGACGTTCTAACATCACACAACCTCCCCAGGTGGAAACAAGAAGA
>NW_006996833.1:0-461 GCF_000164805.1 Carlito syrichta
CATTCTCCACATGTGCCCCACAGCAAGGAGGCATTTGAGCTCAAGGAACAGAAGACAGAGCTAGAGTGGTTGTCAGGCACAGAGCAATCAAGATGGTCCAGCAACACCATTACGTGCCCAGGTTCTGGTCACCCTGTCTGACAGCTTTGGGCATGGGGAGGACCCTTTCTCTACCAATCACTACATCCTCCCCCACCCACATGGACCTTTTCCTGGGAGCTGAGGATGCCCATCATTATGCACGTGGGAGGCCTGGTTTTGGTGCCAGAGTCTCCATCCGCCAGGCTGGGGCACGGCAGCACGATAGTGGCTCCCAGGGTTCTTGACCTGCAGGGCTCAGGCAGTCCTCGCACCTCAGCCCCAGAGCAGCCAGGACTCCAGAGCCAGCACACCTGACTCTCCTTTGGGGAATTCTCACTGAGACAAGGTCTGGCCATGTTGCCTGGGCTCGTCTCTGACCC
>NW_006996834.1:0-1096 GCF_000164805.1 Carlito syrichta
TTAAAAAGCTAGTTAAGTTGGATGGCTAGCCATCTGGCCAGCTAGTTATTTCAGATAGTTGAGCCAGCTGGATGACTAGGAAACTAGCTATATAAGTAACTCAGTTATGTCAGCTGGGTAGCTAGTTGTCAGTTAGTTATGGCAACTGGCTAACTAGATAACTAGCTAGGTAGCTAGATGGTAAGGACAGCTAGTCAGCCCAGCTGTCTAGCTAGGTAGCTAGCTGGTTTAGTAAACTAGTTAAGTCAGCATGCTACTTAGTAAAATCAGCGATTTATGTCAGCTGGCTAGCCAGTTGCCTAGCTGGGAAGCTAGCTAGTTAAGTCAGCTGGCTAGCTAGTTAGTTAGCTAGCAAAGTAACCTAGTTAAGTCAGCTCACTAGCCAGCTTGTTAGCTAGGTAGCAGGGTATTTATTTTAGTTTAGTTTAGTTTAGTTTTCATTAATCAGTATTTTTTATTATGGTTTTGTGGGGTACAGTTAAGGGTTAGGTGTACAATTAAGTTTCATTCAGGCACCCTGTTGATAAGAGGTGTTTTCCCATTCCCCAACAGATATTTGCTACTGTTAATCCCATTCCCCTCCCCCCATAGTTTCCCAGTACAATCAGTCATTTTCATATAGTATTGCATTGGATGTTCAAGGTCCATTATATGAGTGAGAATATGTGATATTCGGATCTTTGTTTCTGTGAGAGGTCACTCAGTATTATAGACTCTAGTTCCATCCAGGTTGCCGCGAAATTCATTATTTTGTTCTTTTTTATGACTGCGTAGTATTCCATCGTGTATATGTACCACATTTTTTTAATCCAGTCCTCTTTTGATGGGCAGCATGGTTGTTTCCAGGTTCTTGCTATTGTGAACAACGCTGCGATAAACATACGTGTGCAGGTATCTTTTTTATAGAGTGATTTGTGTTCTTCAGGGTATATTCCCAGTAGGGGGATTGCAGGGTCATATGGAACGTCAATTTTTAGAGGCTTTTAGGAATCGCCACACTGCTTTCCACAGAGGTTGTACTAGTTTACACTCCCACCCACCAGTGTAGAAGTGATCCCCTTTTCCCCACACCCCTCTCCAGCAGCTGTTATTTTTT
>NW_006996834.1:1158-2486 GCF_000164805.1 Carlito syrichta
GTGTTTGCTGGCTGCTCGAATGTCTTCTTTTTGTGAAGTGTCTGTTCATATCTTTTGCCCATTTTATAATGGGGTTGTTTGTTTTCTTCTTTCAGTACATTTCAGTTCCTTGTAGATCCAGGATGTTAAGCCTTTGTCAGGCCTAGAGTTGGCAAATACTTTTTCCCAGTCTGTAGGCTGTCTCCCTGCTCTCTTGATGGCCTTGCAGAATCTTCTCAGTTTAATAAGGTCCCATTTGTCTATCTTCTCTCTTAAGTCCTGTGGATTTCGGGTTTTGTACAGGAATTGGATGCCAGTTCCAATTTCCATGAGAGTATTTCCTTCCTTTTCTAAGGTTCTTATGGTTTGAGGTTTTACATTTAGGTCTCTGATCCATTTGGAGTTAACCTTTGTGCATGGGGATAGATAGGGGTCCTGTTTCAATCTTCTGCATGTGATCAGTCAATTTCCCCAGCATAATTTACTGAATAGGTTCTCCTCTCCCCATTGGTAGGTGGTGGGGCCTTTGTTGAACATGAGTTGGTTGAGAAATTGAGGTTTTGCTTCTGGGATCTCAATTCTGTTCCATTGATCTATATGCCTGTTTCTGTACCAATACCAAGCTGTTTTGATGATTGTAGATTTATAGTAAAGTTTGAAGTCTGGTATTGTGATACTACCTGCTTTGTTTTTTTTTGCTGAGGATTGTTCTGGCTATTCTTGGACGTTTGTGTTTCCATATGAATTCCTGTGTTGTTTTTTCTAGGTCTGAGAAGAATGTTCTTGGTAATTTAATGGGTATTGCATTGAATTTATAGTTTGCCTTAGGTAAGATGAGCATCTTCACAATGTTGATTCTTCCGATCCATGAGCATGGGATATTTTTCCACTTGTTCATGTCAGCTTTGATTTCTTTGAACAGTGTTTTGTCATTTTCATTGTAAAGGTCTTTCACGTCTCTGGTTAGGAAGATGCCAAGGTATTTCTTTTTTTGTGGCTATTGTGAATGGAACTGTGTTTTTTATTTGGGTTACTGTTTGTTTATTGTTGGTGTAGAGAAATGTGATTGTCTTTTGTACATTTATTTTGTATCCTGAGACTTTGCCAAAAGCTTTTATCAATGTAAGGAGGCATTTGACAGATTCTCGTGGGTTTTCAAGGTACATCATAATATCATCTGCATAGAGAGATAACTTGACTTCCTCTTTTCCTATTTGAATACCTCTGATTGCCTCCTCTTCTCTGATTGCTTTAGCCAGGATTTCCAATACTATGTTGAACAGGAGGGGAGAGAGTGGGCATCCTTGGCTAGTTCCAGTTTTCAGGGGAATTGGTTCCAATTTGTCCAT
>NW_006996834.1:2506-5714 GCF_000164805.1 Carlito syrichta
GGGTACTGGATTTTATCAAAAGCTTTTTCTGTATCAAGTGATATGATCATGTGGGTTTTTTTTGACATCTGTTGATGTATTTAATTACATTTATGGTTTTACGAATGTTGAACCAGACTTGCATGCCAGGAATGAAGCCTACTTGGTCATGGTGGATGATTTTTGAGATGTATTGCTGAATCCGGTTTGCTAGGATCTTGTTGAGAATTTTAGCATCTATGTTCATCAAAGATATTGACCTGTAGTTCTCTTTCTTTGTTGGATCTTTACCTGCTTGGGTATCAATGTGCTGTTGGCTTCGTAAAATGATTTGGGGAGGGTTCCATCTTTTTCAATCACGTGGAATACATTCAGTAGGATTCCTGTCAGCTCCTTCTTCAATGTCTTGTAGAATTCTGCTGGAAAGCCATCTGGACCAGGGATTTTTTTTGTAGGAAGTTTTCTTATTATGTAGTCGATTTCCTTGATTGTTATTGGTCAATTTAGGGTCTCAATTTCTTCTTGTTCTAACCTAGGTAGGTTGTGTGATGTCAAAAAGTCCTCCATTTCCTTATGGTTTTCAAGTTTGTTTCCATACAAGTGTACATAGTAGTCTCTAATGATCTTTTGTATTTCTTCAGCGTCAGATGTGACTTCATCTTTTGTGTTTCTGATTATGCTTATTTGGTTTTTTCTCGTTTTTTCTTGGTCAGTCTAGCTAGCGGACCATTGATCTTGTTTACCCTTTCGAAGAACCAGCTTTTTGTTTCATTGATTTTTTTGTATTATCTTTTTGTCTTCTATGTCCTGGATTTGGGCTTTTATTTTGGTGATCTAGATTCTTCTGCTGAAATTAGGGTTTTTGTGGTTTTGCTTTTCCAGCTTCTTTTGGTGGCTTGTAGGTTGTGAATTTCTGTTCCTTCCATTTTCTTCATGTGTGTTTGTAGGGATATAAATTCCCCTATTACTACAGCTTTCAGGGCATCCCAGAGATTCTGGTAAGATGTTTCTTCATTTTCATTTGTTTCCAGGAATCTTTTGATCCCTGTTTTGATTTTGTCCTTGATCCAGGAGTTGTTTAGCATCATGCTGTTTAGTGTCCATGTCTTTGTGTGTTTTGGGGTGTCTTTGTTGGTGTCAATGTTTATTTTTATTCCACTGTGGTCCGAGAAGGTGTTTGGTAGAATTTCGGCCTTTTTAAATTTGCTTATGCTTGATTTAGGGCCGAGTATGTAGTCGATCTTAGAATATATTCCATGTGGTGATGAGTAGAATGTGTATTCTGTGTTCTTTGAATGGAGTGTTCTGTAGGTATCAATTAAGTCCATTGGGTCCAAAGTCACATTGAGGTTCCGGATCTCCTTGCTGATTTTTTGTCCTGATGATCTGTCTAGGGTTGTGAGTGGGGTATTAAAGTCCCCAGTTATGAGAGTGTTAGAGTCAATATATTTCTTTAGTTTTCCAAGATGTTGCTTTATGAAAGTTGGTGCACCTATTTTGGGTGCATATATGTTTAGGATAGATATTTCTTGTTGATGGATTGAGCCTTTTATCATTATGTAGTGGCCTTCTGTATCTTTTTTGATTTTTAATAGTTTGAAGGTATTTTGTCTGTAATTAAGATGGCTAATTCTCCTTTCTTTTGTATTCCGTTCACCTGGAAGTTTTTTTCCCATCCTCTTACTTTGAGTCTGTGGGTGTCCTTCCTAGTGAGGTGATTCTCTTGAAGGCAATAGATTGTTTTCTGATGATATTTTATCCATTTTGTCAATCTATGTCTTTTCACTGGTGCATTTAGTCCGTTTACATTTAGGCTAATAATTCAAATGCAAGAGTTGATCGCTGTCATAAGGTTCTTACAGAGTTGTTCCTGTTTATTTGTTGTCTTTCTTTGAGTTTTGGAGTTGGGTCATGTGTGTTTTAATCTTTTGCCTGTACTGTTGTGAAGAATGCTGTTTTTCTTTTTTCTTGTTCTTCTGTCTTCAGTACTTTCTTAAGTGTTTCTTGTAGAGGTGGTCTGGTGGTGGCGTAGGTTCCTAGGAATTGGATGTCTGGCAAAGATTTCAATTCTCCCTCATTAATGAAGTTTAGTTTGGCTGGGTAGGTTATTCTTGGTTGAAATTGTATCTCTTTTAGAACTTTGAAGATAGGGCTCCAGGTTCTCCTGGCCTGAAGGGTTTCTGTGGATAAATCTGCTGCTATTCTAATTGGTTTTCCCTGGTATGTAGTCTGGCCTTTTTCTCAAGCTACCTTTAGGATTTTTCCTTTCATAGTTACTTTGTTTAGGCGAATTATTATGTGTCTGGGAGTTGGTCTTCTCGTTTGTTGTCTTGCAGGGGTTCTCTGAATCTCTTGTGTTTGAATTTTTTCATCCTTAATGAGATGAGGGAAGTTTTCTTGAATGATTTCATGAAATGTTTGTTCCAGCGTGGCTTCTGTTTCTCTTTCTGCCTCAGGAAGCCCAATTATTCTTAGGTTTGGTCTCTTGAAGTGATCATTCATCTCTTGCAGGTTTTGTTCTGTCTTTTTGAGCTTCTTTTCTATGCTTTTGACAGTTTGGGTTAGTTCTGTGTGTTGGTCTTTGAGCTCTGAGATTCTTTCTTCGGCTTGGCTGATTCTGCTTTCCATGCTTATTAGTCTGTTGTTCATTCCCATCACAGTATTCTTTACAGCTGTCATTTCTGTCAACAGCTCCTTTCTATTTTCTTCTTGTCTCTCATCAATTTTTTAAATTCTCTCCATTAATGTCTTGATGTCTGGGTTTGTTGCATGTAACCAGTCATTCTGGGGACTACTCATTGTCTGTGTTCCAGAATCTGTTTTCTCATTGTCTGATTTCCCAGGGGTCTGTGTAGGACCTATATTCTTCTTTTGGTTTTCCTTCAATTGTGCGGTTTTTTTCCCCCTCTCTACTTTTTCCTTCCCTCCATGTCACCATCTTCTTTAATTCTGTTATTCAGGGGTAAAGGAATTGGTTTTACTTCTGTTTGTTCAATCTCCTATTCTTTATGTATGTCCTCTTTGTTCAATTCTGAAGTTGGACTGTAAGTTGGAGGTGGTCCTTTTTGCAGTTTTGAGATGTATATAAGGGGAGAGCTGTGATTCAAAATCTGTCTGCAGGTCCTGGTATTCGCTGACAGGCGTGTGGATAATGTGGAACCTACTTCCCACTGTCCTGGAATCTGTCCGTGCAGTGGGGCTGTAGGTTTACTCCCTGAAATAAAATGTG
>NW_006996834.1:5866-7164 GCF_000164805.1 Carlito syrichta
AGGAAAAGGAAAAAAGAAAAAAGGGAACAATACAGTAGGAATAGAATTAAGTCATTAAACTGATAGAATCAATGAAGCACACTCTGAGACCTTTCATTTAATTCCAATGTCCTTTCAGGCCTGATTTCTAGTTTTCTTTTCAAGTTGGTAAATTAGTTTGCAGTTAGAGTCAATTGCCCCTGATCTGCTGTGAAGGACAGTTCAGATTAACCTTCCTTCAGCAGTTTGGTCTATGTCTTTATCAAGCTTATTTCCCCCATTTCGGTGTTGTTACCTTGAATCGCCAGCAGGTGGTGCTATCTCATCTGCTCGCCCCACAGGGGGTGGAGCCGGACAGGAACAAGATGGCTGCCTGCCTCCGAGCAGGCAACAGAAACCCCACGCTGGGTGGGCAGGACGGTCTCAGACACAGGATAGGTGGCAGCGATCCCAGCAGATCTTCCCTGAAGTGGTTCGTTGTGGATCTCCTTGGGCCGTGTGGTGCAATATGCTACCCCTCCCAGAGGCCATGGCGGCAGTGGCGCCAGCGACAGCAGTGGCAGTGGGGGGAGGGGCGGCGGAGGCAGTGGCGGGACCGTTTGGAATGCAGTCAAAACTGCCCAGTGGTTCTGATGGCAGCGGTCGAGCTCTGTCTGTAGATCAGGCTGCAATGCTGGTGTCCCCAGTCACCCAGGGCGCGAGTCAGAGACCCAATGCAGATCTCCCTTGCAGAGGGCTTCAGAGGCTGGGTTGCCCTGTCACCATCTTGCCACGTCCCCCGGTAGCAGGTTATTTAAGTCAACTTACAAGCCAGCGAGGACACATAGGTAGCTAGCTAGTTAAGACAGTTGGCTATCGAGCTGGCAAGCTAGGTAGCTATGTAGTTATGTAAGCCTGCTAGTCAGTTGGATAGCTACTTAAATAACCTAGTTAAGTCAGCAGCCTAAACACCTAGGTCGCTAGATATTTAATTCAGATATCTAACCCACTGGCTAGATAGTGGAGTCACCTAGTTAAGTCAGCTGGATAGCCAGCTGGCTAGCTATATAACAAGCTAGTTAATTCAACTGACTAGCATGCAGGACAGCTATTTAAGTCAGCTTGTTTAGTCAGATGGCTAGCCAGTTGGCTAGCTAGGTAGCGAGCCAGATAACTCAATTGGTTAGCCAGCTGGTTAGCTAGTTAAGTCAGCTTGTTAAGCCAGCTGGCTAGCCTGCTAGCTGGCTAGGTTGAGAGCTAGTTAAATCAGATAGCTAGACAGCTGGCTAACTAGTTGTGTCAGCTGGTAGAGCCACCTGGATAGCCAGGTTGCTGGCTGG
>NW_006996834.1:7580-8990 GCF_000164805.1 Carlito syrichta
CTAGGTAGCTAGCTAGTTAAGTCGGCTAGTTAAGTCAACGCACTGGCTAGTTAAGTCAGTTAGTTAAGTAGACTTACTAGTCAGATGCCTATCAGAGTATCTATCTAGTTAATTCAGCTGGCCAGCCAGCTGGCTAGCTAGTTAAGTCACCTAGTTAAGTAAGCTTGCTGGCCAGCAGATTAGCTAGGTAGTTAGGTAGTTAAGTCAGCTGACAAGCCAGTGGTCTATATAGGTAAGTAGCTTGCTAAGTCACCTGACTAGCCATGAACCTATCTAGTTATGTCAGCTAATTAAGTCAGCTGACTATTCAGCTGTCAAGGCTGGTAGATAACTATTTAAGTGTGCTGACTAGACAGCTGGTTACTTAGTTAAGTCAGCTGGTAAGGCTGCTGGCTAGGTAGGTAGCTAGTCAATTAAAACAGTGGGCTAGCCAGCTGGCCAGTAGTTAATTTAGCTAGTTTAGTCAACTGGCTAACCAGTTGAGTAGCTAGATAAATCATCACATTAAATCAGTTGTCTAGCCAGTTTGCTAGCTAGTTAAAAAGCTACTTAGGTCAGATGGGCTGCCAGGTGGCACGCTAGTTATTTCAGCTAGTTTAGTCACCAAGCTTGCTAGGAAGCTAGCTAGTTAAGTCAGCTAGATATGCCAGCTATCTAGATAGTTAAGTCAGCTAGTTAAGTCAGCTAGCTATATGATAGCTAGATAGCTAGCAAGTTAAAACAGCTAGTGAAATCAGCTAGCTAGCTAGGTAGCTAGTAAGTTTAGTCAGCCAGTTAAGTCAGCTAACTAACTTAATTCAGTTAGTTAAGTCAGCATGCTAGCTAGCTGGTTAACTAGTTAAGTCAACTAGTTAAATCAGCTGGCTGGCATGCAGGTTAGCTACGTAGTTAGGTAGTTTAGTCAGCTGGCAAGCCGGCAGGCTATGTAGGTTGGTGGCTAGTTAAGTCAACTGGCTAGCCATCCGTCGTCTAGTTATGGCAGGTAGTTTAGTCAGCTGGCTATTCAGGTGTCTAACTAGGTAACTAGCTAGTTATGTGTGCTGGCTATCAAGCTTGATACTTCGTTAAGTCACCTAGATAAGTCAGCTGGTTAGCCTGCTGACTAGCTAAGTAGCTAGGAAATTAAGTCAGCTGGATAGCCAGCTGGCTAGCTAGTTAATTTAGCTAATCAAGTCAGCAGGCAAGCCAGCATGCTAGCTAGTTATGCCAGCTGCCTAGCCAGCTGACTAGATACTTAAGTGACCAAGTTAAGTCAGATGACTAACCCGCTGGCTACCTAGGTAGCTTGCTATTTAAGTCAGCTGTCCAGACAGCTGGCTAGCTAGATAAGTCTCCTAGAAATTCAGCTGAATAGCCAGCTGGCTAGCTATGTAGCAAGCTAGTTAGTTCAACTGGCTACAAAGCAGGCCA
>NW_006996835.1:0-316 GCF_000164805.1 Carlito syrichta
ATTATTGTGGTTCCCATCAAAGAGGATTATTGGTCACTGTGGCCTTTTCCACAGAGAATGACACAGTCATTAGGACACCCATTACAGAGGTGGCCTGTTAACTGAAGTATTATCACAGAGGAAAGTCACTGCAACACCCATCCCAGAGGAGTGCCAGTCACTGGTGCACCAATCACAAAGGAGAAATAGTAGGCGTGGCAACAATTATTCAGGAAACCCAGTTACTGAAATGCTCATCTAGGAGGAGGGCTAGTCACTGGGAGACCCAATTTTGAGAAGGGTCAGTCACTAGGTCACAAATCAAAAGTGGACACCC
>NW_006996836.1:0-363 GCF_000164805.1 Carlito syrichta
TTAAGTCGCTTGCTACCTAGCTAGCCAGCTGGCTAACCAGCTGACATAACTAGCTTACTTAAATAGCTGGCCTGCTTTCTACTCAGCTGAATTAACTAGCTTGCTATAGATTGAGCCAGCTGGCTAGCCAGCTGAATAAACTAGGTGACTTAACTAACTAGCCTTCCATCTAGCCAGCTGACTTAATTAGCAAGCTACCTAGCAAGCTAGCTGGTTAGCTAGCTGACTTAACTAGGTGATTTACTAGCTGGCCAGCTGGGTAGACAGCTGACTTGACTATCTAGTAACATGGCTAGCCAGATGTCTAGTCAGCTGACTTAACTAGGTGACTTAACTAGCAAGCCTGCTGGCTAGTAGGCTGAC
>NW_006996837.1:0-347 GCF_000164805.1 Carlito syrichta
ACCTAGCTGACTTAAGATAGCAAGCTGGCAAGTCAGCTCACTTAACTAGCTAGATACCTACATAGCCTGCTGGCTAGCCAGCTGACTTAACTAGCTGACTTAACTAGCTGACTAGCTGACATAACTAGCTGAATTATATAGCTAGCTTCCTAGCAAGCCAACTGTTTTAACGAGCTGAAATAACTAGCTAGCCAGATGTATAGCCATCTGAATAGACTAGCTTTTTGACTAGCTAACCAGCTGGATAGCTAACAGACATAATGAGCTGTCTTAACTAGGTAGTCAGCTACTTACCAGCTGACTTAACTAGCTGACTTAAACAATTAGTCAGTTGCCTAGCTAGTTGA
>NW_006996838.1:0-4676 GCF_000164805.1 Carlito syrichta
CTGGGATATATTGTTTAAGTTTTTTCTAAGCAAGATATAGAATAGCACTTTATAGTATGCTGTTATTTTTTTAAGAAAAAAAAATAATATGTTTGATTATTTTTAGAGACACACTGAAAGGACATGTTCAAATTGAACAATTCTGGTTAATTCGGGGGGACAGTTGGGTGGTGGGGCCGGGGGTAAGAAGGGGCCTTTGCATTTGTACCTTTTCAAATTTCTGTCATGGGAATATATCTACCAACTAAAAATTAAAATAACATGTAAAGATAAAAAATCAAAATTATCTGAGGATGAATAACTGGCTTCTAATTTGCATTCTTCTTCTTAATTTCTGTTTACATGTATAGTTTTGTAGGATGTGGGGCCCTTTACTCAGTGCCTTGATAGAGCAAAGTCAGTTTTGAGACCCTCTGGCCTTCCCTGGAGCTGTGTGTGAGGAGGGAGCAGGGAATGAGCTCCACCTGGAAGGCATGGGCTTTGAAAACCAAAGCCAGGAAGAGCCTTGCTGCTTTCCTCTTTACTTTCTGTCCTGTCCTATCTCTTCCCTGAGACAAGGTGTAGGAGCCTGGGTGTTTCTGATGGGAGAAGGGAGGGAGACGAACACGAGAAAGACACATGAGAGAGACTGTAGAGTTTACAAGATGGCCCCAGAGTCACGCTGTATCTGGGTGGACTTCAGCTTCCTGGACCGATCAGAGGCCGTGGAGGTGGCCCATATGAACTCATGTAGGTTCTAGGAGTGGCCTTTGCAACTCCAATTTTCACTTTCTCACTATCCGGAGCTGCCATGTGGAGTCCTAGCAGACACCCTACGAAGAGAGAGGCCCAGACACTACAAGATCGAGAAAAGAGAGAGGAAGGAGGGGGCAGAGCCAACCAGTTTCCAGCTGTGCAAGCCATGTCAGTGGACAAGCCAGCCTCAGGAGTGATGCACTCCTGGATCCAGCATCAGCTGACGCCATGTGGAGCAGTGCTGAGCTGTCCCTGCCGAGCCCTGTCGAATGGAAGGATCACAGGCAAATAAGTGACTGCTGTTTTAAGCTACCACGCTCTGGCAGAACTTTTTTTTACAGGAATAGAAAATGGATTCAGGAGAACATGTCAAAAATGTCCAAACATTATTTTCTTTAATCTTCACAACAACTATCAAAGTAGGCATATTGCCTTGCTTTTGCAGATAAGGAAACTGAGACTCAGGGAGCTTAAGTTGTGTGGCCAAGGCCACAAAGCTTGTGTGTGGCCGAGCTGGCTGTCCAACTTCAAAGGTTTTGCTTTGGGCCCCACTGCCCAGCACTACAGCTTTGAGGCCTGTGTGCATGAAAAGCTAAGTTTCCAGGTGAGGCAAGTTCTCTGGTCCTGTGTGGCACTGAATCCACCTGGTAGAAGCCTCAAGGGCACCTGCCCTGGTCCTCAGTGAAACGTGAAGGTCAGCACCATGGCCTGAGACACCTTTTCCAACTTAACGATTTGAAGCAGTGAGATCCCTAAAAAGCACAGCTTCCCAAGCGATGGAAAGCAGCCAGGAGATGGGTACCAGCAGGTAATGAGAGTTGAAGGACACACCTGCAAATCGATCCCTTGGAGCCACCGCCCGTGTCTCCATCTAAAAGCCTACTCTTAGACCACCAGGCCCTACTTGGAGCAACGGAGTCTTTGAGTCAGATGGTGTATGCGTCCCAGTTCTCGGGTGCAGGACCCCCTCCAGCTGACCTCAGCCGAAGTGGATTCTTTTTAAGGGCTATCGGGCAAATCAAACTGGGAGGGAGATCAGGGAGTCAGGCTGGGAGGAGACAGCACGTTCTTCCCTAAGATAGATCCCTGCCCCTGACACAGGCATCTCAGCACCCACCACAGGTGTGCCTGCGTCAGCACCTCCCTGGGACTCCCCACTGCTGTCTGTGAAAGCATGCACCCCTCTGCTCAAGTGATAAACTGCAAGCAGTGCCCTCCCCTACTCACGGCCCTGCCAACGGAAGGCTTGTGTCTCTGCATCTAACTGGGCAAGTCCAGGTCGTGTGGCAGGGCCACAGCTGCAAGGGAAGATGGGAAAGTGAGTTCCAGCTTCTTCCTGGGGGTGGGGGAGGAAGACTTATAATGTAGGAGGCTCTCCAAACATAGGAAGGGCCATGTCCAGTGTGCCAAACAGAAGGAACCCTAGACGTCACACTTGACCTGACACTTTGGGAGGCAGAGGCAAGAGGATTGCCTGAGCCCTCAGGTTCGAGACCAGCTGGGGTAACATGGTGAAATCTTGTCTCTACAATACATCAAAAAATTAGCCCAATGTGGTGGCACGAGTCTGTAGTTCCAGCTACTTGGAAGGCTGAGGTGGAAGGATAACCTGAGACCAGCAGGTCAAGACTGCAGTGGCCGAGAGCGTGCCGCTGCACTCCAGCCTGGTTGACAGACTGAGACTCAAAAAAAAAAAAAGAGTGAAAATTATGTTAATCAACAGATGAGGAAATTGAGTCCCTGAGAGGGGCAAGGCTTGGCCCAGCATCACACAGAGGGAAAGGGCATGACCAGAATCTTCACCAAGGTGAACTTGGTGCCAGTTTCTTTTGGTTATATCACAATGTCCCCATACATTCTTTCAGCAAGTATTTCATGAATGTCCACACTAGGCCAGACACAGTCTAAGGCTGGGTCACAGTGTCAAATGGACTTGACTGCTTTAAGGAAACCTGCAGCATAGCAGGGAAGACCCCAGGTAGGTGGGCTAACAAGTGCATGTCCTAAGGGGCACTCTCCCTGTCACCTGGCTATATCCTGTAGTCACTGATGCCCGGGTCAGTGCCCCCACCTCCAGGAAGCCTTCCCTCCATTCCACTGGACCTTTCTTCAACCAACACCAAGCACCCAGGATGCTTGGTCATGACACAAGCCTGGAAACCACTGAGATGCTTATGTATTTACAGGTGCTATGGTGGCCCACAAAGGCACAAAGCGGACATTGGAGGAAGGGAACCTGCTACCCTAGAGGTGTCCAAAACTCTCCCAGAGAAGATGCTGCTTGAGTTAACACTGGAGAGACAGATAGGCATTCTCTAGGAGGGTGAAAGGAGGAAGAGAGTTCTAGACGGTGGGAATAGCGGAAGCATGAAGAATGGAGGTAGGAGGTGACCTTAAATTCCACCTGTCTTGTGACCCAAGCAGACACTGTCCTGGGCCGTGGGCAAATTTTTCCAGACCTGTTCTTATGCTTGTTCATATTTCTGTGGCTTTCACACAAAAAATAAAACCCAGAGATTCTCGCATGTCCCCCCACCCAGCCCCCTGGACTCAGCCTCCCGGTCCTGTGGGAGGTGATCTGAACTCTGCAGCGAAAGCCTTTCCTCTCCTCTTCGTGTAAAATATGTTGCCACATTTCTGCAACCCCAACTTCTTTCTGGTGAAAATAAATAGATAAATACCTAATCTTTCACAAAATTAATTAGCAGATAGGAAGTTGCCGACGTGTGTTGCCAGCTGTCTCCCCCAGCTTGCTCCCAGCTGGCCTGGGGTTGGGGGCTACAGCTCTCTGGAGCCTTCAGAGATGGCAGGCAGTTCTGAGCATGGCTGCTCTCCACCCTGGCCAAATGGACTTCAGCAGGGTGCGGGCAGGAGCTGCAGCGGAGTGGCCCCCAGTCTCGGTGTTTCAGTGCTGTGAAAATCTGTTTCTCACTGAGGTGACACGTCCACTGCACCTCTCAGCCACCAGGGACCCATCTGGCCTCACGTGCCCGAGTGCTGCTGCGGGGGAGCACACGTGGCAAACTGTGCCCTGGTTCTTACGGCTTCCGCCTGGGACACTTGTCACATTGTCCAAAACAGGCACATCTTCATGCCCAGCTCCATTGCCCAGGACAAGAAGAAATGGGCTCTCTGCAATCAGACCCCGCGCATGCCTCCCCACAGAAGGGATCTGCTGCTGCTGCTTGTCAAAGAAAGTCACTCACCCTTTAGTGACAGAGCACCGACACCATGGTGGCAGCTCTGCGTGTGCTCACTCCAGTGTCAGCTCCATGAAGGCAGGTGTCTCTGTCTATCTTGATCACTGACGTAGCTCAAGCACTCAGAACAGCAACCAACACCTATTAGGTGCTCAACAAATGTCTGTGGAATGAATGATTAGCTCAACAAACCTCACAACAGCCTTGGCCCAGCAGGGAAGGTACTATCTCCATTTCCCAGACAAAGAGGCCGAGCCTCAGAAGAGTCAAGTACATGGCCCAGAGTGGAATGCTTTGACTCAGGAGTTGGCATCGATCTGGCTCAGAGCCACCTCAGAGTGGGATGCGGCTGCCCTGCCCCACGTCACGTCTTGTTCCCTCCAGTTGGCGGCCGCAGTGGCTTTCCTGATGCCTGCTGTGCATCTCCCCCAGCCAAGTGGGTGCACTGTCCTTTGCGGAGCTGATTGGTAGTGGGTGTCCTGATCACCTAGCCCCTTCGCATGCTTTTGAGTCATTTGGCAGGGTCACCACCTGTGCCATTAGCACGAGGGCGTCTGACGACTGGGAACAGAGGGCATGAACCTCTGTGTGCACGGGGTCACACAGCCCATTATTGTTCTGGAAATGTCACCTGCAGGGGTATCATTTGAGCATCTGCATTTACTGTGCAGACCTCCTGTGTGCTGGACACTGTGCTTGGTGCTGCCATGATGTTTGAGGAACTCACAGCTGAGTGGCATT
>NW_006996839.1:0-317 GCF_000164805.1 Carlito syrichta
AGGCATACTAGACAGCCAAGTAGTTAACTAAGCTAACCAATCGGCCAACTAGTTGGCCCATTTTCAGCCAACAAATTAACTCAGCTAACTAGTAGGCTGAATAGTTTGGCCAGCTAACTAGTTGTCCAGCTAGTTGGCTGACTAATAAGGTCAGCAAACCAGCCTGCCAACTGTTAAGTGAGCTGGCTAGTGATGCAACATGTCAGTCAACCAGGTAACCCAGCTAACCAGTCAGCTGACTATTAGTCCGACTTGTTAAGCCAACTAACATGTCGACCGAGCAGTCAGCCAACGTGTTTAACCAGCAAAGTAGTCGA
>NW_006996840.1:0-369 GCF_000164805.1 Carlito syrichta
AAAGCTAGATATATGTCAGCAAGTCATGTCAGGTAGCTAGCTAGTTAAATCAGCTAGTTAAGTCTGCTGGCTAGCTAGATAACTAGCTAGGTAGCTAGTTACTCAAGACACCTAGCTATGCCAGCTGACTAGCTAGGTATCTAGCCGGTTATGTAAGCTAGTTAAGTCAGCTTGCTGCCTTGTTACATCAGCAAGTTGTCAGCTGGCTTGCTAACTGGCTAGGTAGGTAACAAGTTAGTTAAGTCAGCTGGCTAGCAAGCGGGATAGCTAGTTAAGTCAGCCAGTTAATTCAGTTGACTTTCCATCTGACTAGCTAGGTAGCTAGCAAGTTATGTCAGCTGGCTAGCCAGCTAGCAAGTTGGTTAAGAC
>NW_006996841.1:0-307 GCF_000164805.1 Carlito syrichta
ACTCCAATCCATTCAATACCATCCATTCTATTCCATTCCTCCACATTCCATTCCATTCCATTGTATTCCATTACATTCCTCTCCATTTCTTTCCCTTCCATTCCATAATTTTACATTTCATTCCTCTCTATTCCTTTGCATTCCACTCCATTGCATTTGTTTCCATTCCTCACCATTCTATTTCATTCCATTCCATTCCATTCTTTTCATCTCCATTCTATTCCACTCCAATCCATTCAATTGCATTAGATTTCTTTCCGTTCGTCTCCATTCCATTTATTCCATTCCATTTCATTCAATTCCATTC
>NW_006996842.1:0-342 GCF_000164805.1 Carlito syrichta
TAGCTGACTTAAGTGACTGACTTAGCTAGTTAATTAGCTGACTTAACTACATGTAATAAATAGCTATTTAACTAGCTGAATAACCAGCTGACTTAACTAGCTAACCAGTCAGGTTGAATATTAAGTGGCTGAACTTAATAGTTAGCTAACTAGTGAGCTCTCTGACTTTGCTAGCTGACAAAGTTAGCTAGCCTGTTAGCTAGTTGACTTAGCTAGCTGACTTAACTAGTTGGTTAATTAGATACTAGCTGACTTCACGCATTGGTTAATGAGTTATATAACTTTTAAACTAGTGGGTAAACGAGTTAAATAGCTGAATTAACTAGTTGGTTAACGAGTTAG
>NW_006996842.1:1854-2427 GCF_000164805.1 Carlito syrichta
AAGCTACCTAGGTAGCCAGTGGGCTAGTCATCTGACTTAACTTTGTCACTTAAGTATCTAACCAGGTGGCTAGACAGCTGACAAAACTAGCTAATTACCTAGATAACATGCTGACTTGCCAGCTGACTTAATTAGCTGAATTAACTAGCCAGCTGACTAGCCAGCAGACTTAATTGCCTAGCAGCCTAGCTAGTCATCTGGCTGGCCAGCTGACTTAACTAGCTGACTAGATAGTTGGCTGGCTGGCTGGCTTAACTAACTAGTTACTTGGCTGGATAGCTGGCTTTTATAGCCAGTTGGATGTCTGGACAGTCAGATAACAAGCTAGCTTAACTAGCCAGCCACCCTGCTGGTCAGGCGGTTAGCCAGCTGGCTCAACTAGCAGGCCACACCAGACCACCCTGCCAACCAGCAGGCATAACTTGCCAGCCATCTAGCTAACCAGCTGTCTAACCAGCTGACTTAACTAACTGACTTAACTAGATAGACATCCAGCTAGGCAGCTGGCCCAGTTAGCCTGATGCCTAACCAGCTCACTTAACTTGTGGACTTAACTAGCTAGCCAGCCAGCTA
>NW_006996843.1:0-303 GCF_000164805.1 Carlito syrichta
AAAATATAACAAATTAGCCAGACATGATGGCATGCACCTGTAGTCGCATCTACTTGAGAGACTGAGGTGGAAAGATCACTTGAGCCCAGCAGAATGAGACTGTGGTAGCCGTGAACATGCCACTGCACTCCAGACTGGGCGACAGAGTCCAAAATAAACAAGCAAAAAAACAAAAAACAAGTAGTGGACTGGATTGCCCCATGGACCACAGTTTGAAACCCCTGGAATATAACTCCGGTTTGGAACCTTTTCTGCCCACTGAGTGTTGGAGATTCCTACTTCCAGGTCCTCTTTAAGCATAAG
>NW_006996844.1:0-302 GCF_000164805.1 Carlito syrichta
AGTGTCTGGAACCACAGGCCTGTGCCACCATGCCCAGCAGCAGTTTGGGGGGCCCTTGCCAAGAGGATGGCCTGAGTTGAGCAGTTTGGGAGCGGCCTGGACAACCCAGAGGAAAGAAAAGAGAAGAAAGACAGAAAGAAAGAAAGGAAGAAAAGAAGAAAAAAAGAGGAAAGAAAGACATAAAGAAAATGTAAGTCAACACAGAAATTCTTTTGCCTGAAGACCTTCTGCCCTCAGTCCTTCCCCCTCCATCCTCCCCACATATGTGCATCTCCCAAGCTCGGCACCTTACAGCCCCAACC
>NW_006996845.1:0-846 GCF_000164805.1 Carlito syrichta
TTCATGTATGTGGTGTGTGTGTGTTTGATGTATGTCCATTGGTGTGGTGTATACATGTGTACATGGGTGTATGTGTGTGTAGTATGTGTATGTTCTTATATTATAATATATCAGATTTTAGACATGACTCCATGTTTTGTCATCCTTTTCCACATGTAGAAAATATGAAGCCGGGTTTGGTGGCTCAGCCTGTAATTCCGCGCTTTGGGAGGGAGGCCGAGGTGAGTGAATTTCCTGAGCCCGTGCAACTTGGTGAGACCTCATCTCTACAATAAATCAAAAAAATTAGCTGGGCGTGGTAGCGCGTGCCTGTAGTTCCAGCTACTTGGAAGGCTGAGGCGGAAGAATCACTGGAGCCCAGCAGGTCGAGGCTGCAGCGGCTGGGAGTGCAAATTGTCCTTCACGAACATCATGAACATCACTGTATAGTATATGCAGTATCGCACTGGAGAATTACAGGCATTAGTTGTCCTCAAAAGTTTCTGTATCTTCTCTTTTAAAAGCAGCATTTTGCAAACTCTGTCACCAGGTTACATAAAAATACATTTTTTTTTCTTCCCTCTGTAATTGAATAAGCACTTGCAAGGCTGAAATGTTGAGTAGACCTAGTTGATGTGGAATTAGACCTTGATATTTGTGTTTATAATTAAGCCAGAGCAAACCAACAATGACAAACCTTCAGTATTAATAAAGGAAAGACAAGGTAGAGAAGGGATGCTTAAAATAATCAGCTTCTTTTCCCCGCCCTGTATCCAGGTGTTGAACTTTGTTCTCTGACTTTCTTTTTCCACGGGAGGGGCAGGCTGCTATATGCAGTGACAGCAAGATGGCACCTCCAACTGAGAG
>NW_006996846.1:0-1206 GCF_000164805.1 Carlito syrichta
AAATCAGCTGGTTACTTAGCTAACTTGTCGGTTAGCAACTCAGCTAGGTGTTGAGCTAACTAGTGGGTTTCCTCACTTTCCATCAGGTCTGCTAACTAGTAGCCTCGTTTGCCTGCCTACTGGTCAGCAAACGAGTTGCCTTACATGCCAGCCAACAGGTCAACTAACTTGTCAGCTTGCTCACAGGCCAACAGGTCTGCTAAATAGTCAGCTTGGTCACCAGCCGACTAGTTAAGCCAGCCTACTGGTCGGCTCCCTACCCAGCCGATTAGTTATGGCAGCACATGAGTCGGTTCACTCCCCAGCATACCAATTAATTCGCTGACCAGTCGGCTCTCTCACTTTCCAACTAGTTAAGGGAGTTCACCTGTCTGCTCACTCACTGGCTGACTAGTTAAGTCAGCTAAGTTTTCAGCCTACTAACCAGACAACTAGTTAAGTCAGCTAACCAATCGGCAGACTAGTGGACCAACTTCTCAGTCAGCAAGTTAGGTCAACTAAATAGATGGTCAACTACTTAGGTCAGCTAACTAGTCGACTAACCAGTCAGCTGACAAATTAGGTGAACAAACTACCAAGCCAAATACTTACATGAACTATGGGGCCAACCAGTCAGCCAACTATTTAAGCAAGCTAAATAGTCGGCCGATTAGTCGGCCAACTTATTAAGCTAGCTAACAAGTTGGCCGAGTAGCCAGCCAATGTGTTAAACCAGCTAGCTAGTCGACCGACTCATCAGCCAAGTTAAGTCACATAGCTAACTCGTTCACCAACTAGTTAAATCAGCTAGCTAGCTCGTTTAATAACTAGTTAAAACAGTTAGCTAACTCATTAACCAACTCGTTAATTCAGCTTGTTATCTCATTAGCCAACTAGTTAAGTAGGCTAGCTAAGTGAGCTAGCTAACTAGCTAGCTAGCTAAGTAAGCTAGGTAAGTCACCTAGCTCACTGGTTATCTAATTATTTAAGTCAGCTACTTAAGTCTGCTACCTAAATAGTTAGCAAATTAATTGTCACCTCGTTATTCAGCTAGTTAAATAGTTAGCTAACTATTTAATTCACGCAGTTAATTCAGCTAGCTAACTATTTAAGTCAGTCAATTAAGTCTGCTAGCTAAGTAGTTAACTCAGCTAGATAAGTCACTAGTTGTCAGCTTCTTATTTAGTCAGCTATGTAAGACAGCTAGCTGGCTAGTTAGCTAAAGGT
>NW_006996847.1:0-300 GCF_000164805.1 Carlito syrichta
AAGCATGATTTCTCCAGACTTCACAGGAAAATGCCCTTGCACATTCTCCTCCTCCTTTTTCTCCTCCACCTCCTTCTCCTCCACCTCCTCCTCCTCCATCTCCTCCTCCTCCTCCATCTCATCCAACTCCTCCTCCGCATCCTTCTTCTTTAGTTGATAAAAACTTTTGCCTCATTCTATCTGAACATAAACATGATCTCTCCAGAATACACAGGAAAATGTCGTAGCACATTCTAATCCTCCTCCACTTCTTTTCCTGCCCCTCTCCAGGCATCCTCCTTCTTCTTCTCCTCTTCTTCC
>NW_006996849.1:0-379 GCF_000164805.1 Carlito syrichta
AGCCTTTTGGTTTTCCTTCAGTAATGGAAGAGTCTCCGTCTCCCAGTGAGCTTAGCCCAAGGCAGAATGAAGAAATACCAGAGGTCACATCAGAGCATGTCAAAGGAAGCTTAAACCGTGCTCAGTCAGCACAGTCTATAAATTCAACAGAAATGCCTACCCGAGAGGATTGTTTAAAAAGAGTGTCCTCAGAACCTTTACTGTCTGTTCGGGAAAAAGGTGTTCTGCTGAAAAGAAAGTTGTCCCTTTTAGAACAGGATGTGATTGTGAATGAAGATGGAAGAAATAAGCTTAAAAACCAAGGTGAAACTCCCAATGGAGTCTGTATGTTTTCATTAGCTTATGGCGATATTCCAGAAGAACGAATAGATGCCTCAGA
>NW_006996850.1:0-374 GCF_000164805.1 Carlito syrichta
AATATGAATGGAGAGGAATTGAATTGAATTGAGCGGAATTGACTAAAATGGAGAGCATTGAAATGGAAAGAAGAGGAATGGAATGGAGTGGAATCAAACGGAGTGGAGTGGAATGGAATTGAAAGGAATGGAATGGAATGGAATAGAAATGAATGGATTGGAGAAAAATGGAGAGGAAAGGAATGAAATGGAATGGAATTAATGGAATGGAGTTGAATGGAATGGAATGGAGTGGAATGCAATGGCAAGGAGTGGAATAGAATGGAAAGGAGAAGAATGGAATGGCATGGACTTGAATGGAATATTGATGGAGTGGAATGGAATGGAAAGGAGTGGAATAGAATGGAATGGAGAGCAATGAAATGGAAAGGAGA
>NW_006996851.1:0-331 GCF_000164805.1 Carlito syrichta
AGAGGGCCAGTAACTGGGGCACCCATCCCAGAAGAGGATCAGAAACTTGGGCACACATCACAAAGGAGGGACCATCATGGGGACACACCGCTCAAAAGAGGACTAGTCACTGACAAACCCAGAAGATGACTTGAAACTGTGGCACCAATAATTGGGGAAAGGTAGTCACTGGGCCACCCAATAAGAGAAAGGGTCATTCACTGATACAATCATAGCAATGGAGGACCAGTGAGTGGGAGATCCATCACTGAAGGGGCCAGTCACTAGGACAGCCATCACAAAGGAGGGCTTATCTCTGGTTCACACAATATGGGGGAGGCTCAGTTACTGG
>NW_006996852.1:0-1072 GCF_000164805.1 Carlito syrichta
CAGTTGTCTAGCCAGCTGACTTAACTAGGTTACTTAACTAGCTAGCCAGCTCTCTAGCCAACTGACTTACATGCCAAACTACCTAGCTAGCAGGCTGTGTAGTCAGATGACAACTAGTTGACTTACCAGAAAGCCAGCTGGCTAGCCAGATGACATTGCTAGTTAGCTACCTGGCAAGCCAGTTGTCTAGTCACTTGACTTAACTAGCAGACTTAGCCATCTAGCCAACTGGGTAGCGAGCTGACTCAACTAGCTGACTTAACTAGCTAGTCAGGTGAATATCCAACTGTCTTAACTAGCCAGCCACCTACCTAGCCAGTTGTCTAGCCAGCTGACTTAACTAGCTTACTTAACCAGCTAGCCAGCTGGCTAGCAAGCTGACTTGTCTAGCTAGCTACCTACATAGCCAGGTGGCAAGCCAGCTGACTTAACTAGCTGACTTAACTAGCTAGCAGCTGGCTACCCAGCTGCCTTAACTAGCTAGCCAGCTGACTTAACTAGCTGATTTAAGCAGCTAGTCAATTGGCTAACCAATTGACTTCACTAGCTATTTACCTAGCTAGCAGTCTGGGTAACCAGCTGACTTAACTTGCAGACATAACCAGCTAGCTAGCTGTCTAGCCTGCTGAATTAACTAGCTAGCTATCTAACTAGCCAGTTGGCTAGCCACTTGAATTAACTAGCTGAGTTAAACAGCTAGCCAGTTGGCTATTCAGCTGACTCAACTAGCTGACTTAACAAGTTAGCCAGCTGGCTATGCAGCTGACTTAACTAGCTGCCATCACTAGCTAGCCAGCTGGCTTGCCGGTTGACTTAATTAGCCAGATACCCAGCTAGACAGTTTACTAGCCAGCTGTCTTAACTAGCTGAATTACCTGGCTAGCCAACTGGGTAGCCAGCTGACTTAGCTAGCTACCTAGGTATCTAGCTAGCTGGCTAGTGAGGTGACTTAAGTAGCTAAAATAACCAGCTAGTTAGCTGACATAACATGCTGCTATAACTAGCTTGCTACCAAGCCAATTCAACTATCTGATTTAACTAGCAAGCTCCCAAGCTAGCCAGCTGACTTAAG
>NW_006996852.1:1798-3725 GCF_000164805.1 Carlito syrichta
CTTTGGACTGGGCCACATTACAAACATTCTGGGATGGGCCACTTTCGTTTGTAAAGTAAATACTTAAGCTTCTATAGAATTGTTTAACTTGGCATAAATCAATCAGCTTAGGATGAAAAAGGTTTATAGAATATGTCAGTCACAGATTAGGTTATCGTTTGTTATGGGATTTTCAGATTATCATATGAAAAGGGTTTAAAGGCAATCATTGATTAAGTTTTCATGGATTAAGGTTTCTGGTGTGTGGGGGACGCCCCTCCCACATCTGACTTTGTGTATAAAAGACACGTTGTAATTTCCATAAGACACATCGCTTCTGCACTAGACTGGATTCCCGTCTCCTCCTCTCTCTTCTTCCCCCTAATCGCCAACACCATCTCCACCTTTGGGGTACTCTGAACCCAGCTGGAGCCGGTCTCTGGCAAGTGGCACCTGAATGTGGGACCTCAAGGTAAGCTTTCTTTTTCATTTTCAAGACAGATAGGACCTCATCCAGGGTGCCGCGGACCTCTCTGTAAAGACAGGCAGAGCAAGGAAGGGTGAGCTGTTTAAGAACCATGGCAGAATCATGGGCCAGAGTGCGTTTGTTCATAAGTATTTTGATGTCTATTATTATTTTGCACATATTGTCCGATAGAGGAACCAGTTGTCTTGACTCTTGCATTTTGTACACCTTAGCTTTATGGAATATTATCTGGGATGTTTTAAACAAGCAGTACGATTCCTCCAAAATTCTGGCCAAAAATAGACACTCCTCTGCTGGCCGTAGCCTTGGTTCCTTCTTTAGACAATGAATTTTTCCCCAAGGAGGGAATGGAGGAAGTGATTGGGTATCATAAGTGAAAAAATCTTGCTAATGTTGCCAAGGCACCTTCTCCCACACCCTTTACTAGAAATAAGGTGAAAACACCAAAATTCACACCTGGGTATGTGTCTCCGGCTAATGTAGGTATGCAGGGAGCCAAAAAAAAGGTAGAAGAAGAGGAAGATTTTACCTTGTCTTCTTGGTTTCCAGTAATTTATATGGAAGAAGGCACAATAAACGAGGCACCTCACTGGAAGCCACTACCATATAAATTAATTAAGGAACTTAAAGAGGCTCATACTCGGTATGGTCCTTCAGCTCCTTATACTATTACTATTATGGAACAATTTGCCACTCAGTGGATGACACCACAAGATTGGCGACAACTTGCTAAAAGCTGTTTTTCAAGTGGAGCCTATTTACTATGGGAAACTGAATTTGAAGATTAAGTAAGGATCCAGAGGGCTGTTAGCCAGCAGAGGGATCCAAATCAGTTTCATATTTCTAGCAATATGTTGTAAGGAAAAGGATTGTATGAGTCAGTTGACAGTCAACTAATCTTACCCCAAGGAAGTTTTACTCCAGGTAAATTCTTGTTCTAGCGAGGCTTGGAAGAAGTTACCTAATAATCCTACTCAGACTACATCACTATTTGATCTTAAGCAGAAAACAGATGAAACTTACAAGGAGTCTCTCTCTAGACTTACAACAGCAGTAAGTAGAGTAATCTAATGCAGAAGCAGCAAATATACTTATTAAACAGTTGGCTTTCGAGAATGCTAACAGTACTTGCCAAGCTTTGATTAGACCGATTAGAAGAACAGGACAATTAACTGATTATATCAGGCAGTGTGCTGATATTAACCCTGCTGTTATGCAGGGTATGGCAATAGCCACTGCCTTGAAGGGAAAAACTTATGAACAATTTGTGCAGGGAATGCAAAATGGTAACAATAGATCAAGAAACAGCTCAGTTTTAACTTGTTATAACTGTGGGCAGCCTGGCCATATTAGTAGGAACTGCCCAGCTAAACAAGGGTTTCAGGAAGCTCTGATGCAACAGCCTAATGAGAGCTCTCGACCAAATTCTCTGTGTCCCAGGTGTCAGAAAGGATTTCATTT
>NW_006996853.1:0-937 GCF_000164805.1 Carlito syrichta
GACTTAACTAGCTGATATAACTAGATAAACTAATGATAAGCAAACTGATTTAACTAGCTATGTACGTACATAGACCGCTGGCTTGCTTGCTGATTTAACTACGTTACTACCTAGCTAACTAGCACACAAGCAAGCTGACTTAATTAGGTGACTTAACTAGCTAGCCACCTGGCTAGCCAGCTGACTTAACTATATAGCTAATATCATTGGTAGATAGCTAGCCAGTTGATTTAACTAACACACTTAACCAGCTATCAAGCTGACTTAACTAGCTGACTTAACTAGCTAGCTACCTATTTCTCCAGCTGAGATAACTAGCTAATTTAACTAGCTAGCTACCGAGCTAGCCAGCTGGCTGGTAAGCTGACTTAATTATCTGACTTAATTAGCTAGCCAGCTGGATGGCCAGCTGAATTATCTAGTTGATTTAACTTGCTAACCAGCTAACTAGTCAGCTGACTTAACTAGCTAGCTACATAACCAGCCAGCTGGGAAGCCAGCTGAATTATCTAGCTGACTTAACTAGCTAGCCAGCTGGCTAGTCAGCTGACTTAACTAGCTTACTACCTATCCAGCCAGTTGCCTAAGATCTGACTTAACTAGTTGACTTAATCAGGTAGCCAGCTGTCTAGCAGGCTGACTTAACTGCCTAGCTACCTAGATAGTTGGATAGCAGGATAGACTTAACTAGCTATCCACTTATGTAGCCTGCTGTCTTGCCAGCTGACTTAACTACCTAGCTACCTAGCTATCCAGCTTGCTAGTGAGCTGACTTAACAAGTTTACGTAACTGGCTAGCTAACTTGCTAGGAAATTGACTTAATTAGCTAACTACACAGCTAGGCAGCTGGCTGCCAGCTGAGAAAACTCACTGACTTAACTAGTTAGCAAGCTGACTTAACTAGCTGAATTAACGAGCTAGCTTCCTAGTTAGCCA
>NW_006996854.1:0-307 GCF_000164805.1 Carlito syrichta
GGGTGACCAGTGCTTGACCTTCCATCTAATGGGTGTCACAATGATTGGTCCTTCTCTTGGTGGGTGCCTCACTGACTTTCCCTCCTGTGTGATAAATGCCTCAGTGACTGGCCATTCTCTGTAATGGCTACCACAGTGATTGTTCCTGGGCTTTGATTAGTGCCACAGTGACTGGTCCTCATCTGTGATGGTTCTCCCAGTGACTAGCCTTCCTTGGTGGTCCCATAACTATCTCTCCTCTATTATGGGTGAACAATGACAGGCAAAACTCCATAACGAGTGCCCAGTGACTCACCTATGCTGTAAT
>NW_006996855.1:0-307 GCF_000164805.1 Carlito syrichta
CTTAACTAGCTAGCTACCTTGTTGGCTAGAAGGCTAGACAGTTGGCTTAACTAGCTAGCTACCTGGCTGGCTAGCTGTCGAGGCATCAGCTAGCTAGCTATGGCCTTAACTAGCTGGCCACCTACCTGACCAGCTGCTAACCAGCCAGCTTAACTTGCCAACCACCAAGCTAGCCAGTTGGCTAACCAATTGGCTTAACTAGTTGACTTAACTAGATGGCCTGTTTCTAGACAGTTGAACTAACTAACTTGCTACATAGCTAGCCAGTTGGCTATCCAGTTGAATTTCTAGGAGACTTATCTAGCTA
>NW_006996856.1:0-1111 GCF_000164805.1 Carlito syrichta
CAAGGTGCAGGATTACAGGCTGAGCCACCGAGCCCGGTTCTAAATTCTCATTTTTATAATGAAAAATATTTGATCATTTGTCCTCTTTGCTGAAAGATGTATTCATATCTTCTGGCCACCCTTGAAATGGGTATTTGTATTTTTAGTATTGAGCTGTGCTTTTTGAACACTCTGAATACAAAAATATTACCATACAAATGTTCTGTTAATGTTTTATCTTTGTGCAGATTTTTTCTTTGTTTAGGGTATTGTTTGCATCATTTGTTTTTTAAATAATCAATCCCATGTTTGTTAAATAGCAAACCCCATGTTTTATGTTTTGCCATTTTTGATTTTGGTTTCCTGTCTCACAAATTATTTCTAATCCCATACCAAACCCTTTAATGTTTTTTTAAAGAGTCCTGCAGTACAAGACTTACACTTAGATCTGTGACATATATGGAGTGATATTTTCATACAGGGGCAGGTGAGTTCAACTTCATTATTTACCAGGGTCATGTCCAGTTTTCCCAGAAGAATTTTTGAAAATGTTGTATTTCAAGCCGGGCTCGGTGGCTCAGCCTGAAATCCCGCACCTTTGGGAGGCTGAGGTGAGTGGATTGCCTGACCCCGCAGGTTCGAGACCCACCTGGGCAGCGAGACCTCGTCTCTACAGTAAATCAAAAAATCAGCCGGGCGTGGTAGCGCATGCCTGTAATTCCAGCTACTTGGAAGGCTGAGGTGGGAGGATCGCTGGAGCCCAGCGGATCGAGGCTGCGGTGGCCAGGAGCGGCCACTGCACTCCAGTCTGGACGACAGAGTGAGACTCCAACTCAAAAAATAAAAAAAGAAATTGTAATATCTCTTTCCAATTAAATATTCTTAATGTCTCTGTTGAAAATTAGTTGATCTGCCAGGCTCGGTGGCTCAGTCAGTAATGCTGCACCTTTGGGAGACTAAGGTGTGTGGATTGCCTGAGCCCGTGCGTTCAAGACCCGCCTGGGCAGTCGAGACCTCATCTCTACAATAAATAAAATAAAATTAGCCAGGCATGGTAGCGTGCCCCCTGTAGTTCTAGCTACTTGGAAGGCTGAGGCGGAAGGATCTCCAGAGCCCAGCAGGTCGAGGCTGC
>NW_006996857.1:0-2442 GCF_000164805.1 Carlito syrichta
ATTCCTTATTCATCCATAGCAATAGGTCGTGTAGTGTTCTGTATATGAGGACTCCCATTACTGAAATTCCTGCTTCATTCTCAGCAAGACCCCGAGACATTTCCTGTTGACATAGAATTCCAGTTGATTGCATATCACGAGAAAAACTAACGAAAAGGTTTTGTGGAATTGGAACCCAAGATTCCTGGTTCCCTTTCAAAAGACACCCTAAAAATATGGTGACATAGAAGCCCAGATTGCTGATTAAACCTTATCAAGAGACCTTGCAGAATAAGGCGATTGAGAACTCCAATAAACTGATTCCCTTTCCGTTCTCAGCATGATGCCCTGATTTTCCCTGTCTATATGGATTTCAAAACTCTGTATATGAAGATGCAGATTCGCAGATGCTTCCTACGTACGTGGAATCAATGATTCCTGGTTATATTTTAATAATTCGTACCAAATATTTGGCAACTACAAAACCCTCGGCCCCTCTCCAAATAAGAGTACAAACGGAAATTTAACAATCGCCATGTTTCTCTTAAGACCAGAGTTACATCCAAATATGGCAAGAAGATACATTTTTTCCGGGAATTTGGCCTTAGTTGTACCAAGTAACCTAAGGGACTTGTACTACCAGATACCCGTTTATAACTCTCAAGTGGTCCAGAATGTTGCTGGAGTCCTGAAAAGACTGATTCATAATACACACAAGCCAAATATCTCTGAAACATGAGACGAGATCGAAGCTCTGATTCTTGTTTATCCCGTAGCAAAACACCCTGAGAATTTTTCGAATTGGGGACTAGTGTAACACAGATTCCTTATTCTTCCATAGCGAGGCGCCGTGTAATGTTCTGTATTCGAGGACTCCCTTTCCCACGAAGCCTGTTTGGAATCCCTGATTCTTATTTAGCCCTTAGCAAGATGTCATTTAGATATTGTGGTGGAGGAACCGTGTAAAACAGGTTTCTTATTTCTCCTTAGCAAGAGATCATGTAGATTGTGTATATGAGGAATGCTATTTCCTATGGTGCAGCTTTTAAACCCTGATTCTTGTTTCTCACACAGCAGATGGCCTGTTGATTTTTAGGACTGAGGACTGCTATAACCCGATTCTTTTTTTTTCCCTGACAAGAAGCCGTGTATTTTCCTGTATAATAGAACTCTAATTACATAGATCCTGTTTCGAAACTCTGATTCATTTTTAGCCCGTTACAAGATGCTCTGTTGATTTTAGGGGTTTGAGGACTTGTGTAAACCAGATTCCTTATTCTTTCTTCAAAAAATTTCATGTAGTTGCCTGAATATAAGGACTGCATTTCCTCAGATTCATGATTAAAACACCCTGATTCGTGTTTAGCCCATAGCAAGACCACCCGAAGCTTTTTTGGTATTGAGGACACAAATAACGCAGATTCCTTATTCTTACTTAGCAATTGGCAGTGAAGTTTCCTGTACGTGAGGACTCCCATTACCCAAATTCCTACTTCAAAAACCTGATTGGTGGTTACCTCTGAGGAAGAAGGCCTGTAGTTTTCGGGTTTGAGGACTCATATAACCAAGATTCCTTATACTTCCTTAGCAATATCACATGTAGTTTCCTGTATATGATGATTCCCATTACCCAGCATTTCGCTTCACTCTGCAGGATGCTGAGACAGTTCCTGGTGACCTAGAATTCAAGTTGTTTGGATATCAAGAGAAAGACGCCCATAATGTTCTTTGGGAACTGTAATCCAACCTTCCTGGTTCCCCTTCACCAGACCTCCGCAAAATGTGGAATCTTCAAAACCCAACATCCCATTTCCGACCTACTGGCCCACAAGAATTTTCTGTAGCTTGAGGTCACCCGAATCGAGGGATTTTCTACCAATATGCCTTTTGATTCTGGGGAACATGATTATGGTCATAGATGATCCTAAGACACAAAAGGATTTGTAGGGCCAGATCCTTGATTACAACTAACAGGAGGACCAGAAAGTTCCTGTGGATCTGTACTGACAGATTTAGCGTATCCACAGTGCAAGTAGCTGTGAAAAGTGTATGGACCCTGAAGCCCAGATTGCTGATTAAATCTTATCAAGAGGCCCTGGAGATTCCAGATAATGAAAAATTCTGGAACCGGATATTCTTTTGGTTCTCAGCAAGATGCCCTGATTTTCCCTGTTGATGTGGTTTCCAAACCCTTTATACAAAAAAAGAGTTGGTACAAAAGTTTCCTACGGCTGTGGAATGAATGATTTCACGTTAACTTTAAAAATACGTGCTAAACATTTAGCAACTGCAATGCCCTTGTCCCCTCTCAAAATAAAAAGAGACACCGAAGGGGAAGGATTACAGGATTCACCTTAAGACCAGAGTTACATTAAATCTGGCAATAAGATTCTTTTTGTCCTGCAATCTGGCCTTAGTTGTTCTGAGGAACCTAATGGACTTGGAGTGCCCAATACCCGTTTC
>NW_006996858.1:0-547 GCF_000164805.1 Carlito syrichta
AGCTGATTTAACTTGCTGGCTGCCTGTCTAGCAAGTTGACTAGCCAACTGATTTACCTAGCTGACTGAAGCTAGCAAGCTTGCTAGCCAGCTCACTTAACTAGCTAACTACCTACCTTTTCAGCATGCTAGCCAGCCAACCTAACTAGCTGACTTGAACAGCTAGCCTTCTGGCTAGCAAGCTGACTTATCTAGCTAGCTACCTACCTAGCCAGTTGGCTAGGCAGCTGACTAAACTAGTTAGCCAGGTGGCTAGCTAGCTTACTTAACTCGAAGACATCACTATCTAGCCATGTAGCTATCTAGTTGAATTAACTGGCTAGCTACCTACCTTGCTAGATGGCTAGTCAGCTGATTTAATTAGCTGAATAAACTAGCTAGACAGCTGGCTAGCCAACTGACTTAACTACCTCACTACCTAGTCAATTGACCAGTCAGCTGATTCAATTAGCAAAATTAATGAGCTAGCTACCTAGCAAGACAGCTGACTTAAATAGTTGGCTAACTAGCTAGCTACCAGCTGATTTAAAAAGTTAGCTAACTAACTA
>NW_006996859.1:0-301 GCF_000164805.1 Carlito syrichta
GATATCAAGAGAAAGACTCCCATAATGATCTTTGGGAACTGGAATCCAAGATTCCTGTTTCCCCTTCACAAGACCCTCCCTAAAATGTAGAATTTAAAAAACCCAACATCCCTATTCCGACCTGCCTGCCCACAAGAATTTTCTGTAGTTTGAGGAAACCTGAATCAGGGGATTTTGTACCCATATGCCTTTTAATTCTGGGGAAAATGATTATGGTCTTAGATGTTCCTAGGACACAAAAGGATTTGTATGGCCAGATCCTTGATTACAACTAACAAGATGACAAGAAAGTTCCTGGGGA
>NW_006996860.1:0-1502 GCF_000164805.1 Carlito syrichta
TCTTGATATCCAAACAAGTGGAATTCGCAGTCACTAGGAACTGTCTCGGCATCCTGCAGAGTGATGCAGGAGGCTGAGTAAATGGAGTCATATACAGGAAATGACACGGCATATTGCTAAAGAGGAATATGAAATCTTGGTTACATAGGTTCTCAATACCAAAAACTACAGGCCGTCTTCCTAAGAGGTAACCAAGAATCAGGTTTTTAAAGTAGGAATCTGGGTAATGAGAGTCCTTACATACAGGAAACTTCACTGCCTTTTGCTAAGTAAGAATAAGGAATCACGTTACTCGTGTCCTCAATCCCAAAAAACCTTCAGGTCGTTTTGCAATGGTCTAAACACGAATCAGGGTGTTATCGAGCATGAATCTGGGGAAATGGAGTTCTTATACAGAGGCAACTACATGACCTTTTGCTACGAAAGAATAAGGAATCTGTGTTACATGAATCCTCAATCCTAAAAATCTACAGGGAGTCTTGGAGAGGGCTAAAAAAGAATCAGAGTTTCGAAACAGGGTTTATGTAATGAGAGTCCTAATATAAAGGAAAATACACAGCCCTTGCCAAGGAATAAAAAGAATCGGGGTTATAGCAGTACTCAGGGCTAAAAATCAACAGGCCATCTGCATTGGACTACAAAGAATCAGGGTTTAGAAGTTGCAACATTGGTAATAGGAGTCCTCATATACAGAATCTAGACGATCGCTTGCTAAGGAGAAAAATGAAACCTATTTTCCAGGGTTCACTCGTCACAATATCTACATGACATCTTGTTAAGTGGTAAACAAGAATCAGGGTTTCCAAACAGGTTTCTGGGAAAGGGAGTCCTCATATACAGGACACTACACGATCCCTCACTAAGGAAGAATAAGGAATCTGTGATACACTAGTCCCGAATCCGAAAAATTCTCAGGGTGTCTTGGTATGGTATTAAAAAGAATCATGGCTTCGATCTCGTCTCATGTTTCGGAGATATTTGGCTTGTGGGTATTATGAATCAGTCATATGAGGACTCCAGCAACATCTGGTCCTCTTGAGAGTTGTAAAAGGGTATGTGGGTGTAGAAGTCCTTTAGTTTCCTCGCGAGAACTAAGGCTAGATTCCCAGAACAAATGCATCTTCTTGCCGTATTTGGATGCAACTCTGGTCTTAAGATCAACTTGGTAATCCTTAAATTTCCGTTTGTACTTTTATTTGGAGAGGGGCTGAAGGTTTTGCTGTTGCCAATATTTAATACGAATTATTAAAATGTAACCAGGAATCATGGATTTTACGTCCCTAGGAAACATCTGGGCATCTGCATTTTTGTATACAGAGTTTTGAAATCTACATAGACACTGAAAATAAGGGCATCTTGCTGAGAACGGAAAGGGAATCCTGTTGTTGGAGTTCTCAAATGCCTACATCGACAAGGTCCCTTGATAAGGTTTAAATCAGCAATCTGGGCTTCTATGTTGCCATATTTTTAGGGTGACTTTGGAAAAGGAAACCTGGAATTTT
>NW_006996860.1:2987-3716 GCF_000164805.1 Carlito syrichta
TCTTATGGGCGGGCAGGTCAGAATTGGGAGGTGGGTTTTGAAGATTCCACATTTTGGGGAGGTCTTGTGAAGGGGAACCAGAATCTTGGATTCCAGTTCCCAAAGAACATTATGGGAGTCTTTCTCTATATCCAAACAATTGGAATTCTCGGTCACTAGGAACTGTCTCGGCATCCTGCAGAATGAATCAGCAAGCTGGGTAATAGGAGTCGTCATATACAGGAAAGTACACATCATATTGCAAAGGAAGTATAAGGAATCTTCGTTACATGAATCCTCAGTCCCCAAAACTACAGGCTGTCTTCCTAAAAGGTAACCACGAATTGGGTTTTGAAGAAGGAATCTGGGTAATGGGAGTACTCACATACAGAAAACTTCACTGCCTATTGCTAAGTAAGAAAAAGGAATCTGCGTTACTCGTGTCCTCAATCCCAAAAATACTTCAGGTCATCTTGTTATGGGCTAAACACGAATCAGGGTGTTTTCGAGCATGAATCTGGGGAACTGGAGTCCATATATAGAGGCAACTACATGACCTTTTGCTATGATAGAATAAGGAATCCGGGTTACAGGAGTCCTCAATCCCAAAAGTCTACAGGGAATTTGGAAAGGGCTAAAAAATAATCAGAGTTTCGAAGCAGGATCTATGTAATGAGAGTCCTAATATACAGGAAAATACACGGCCCCTTGCCAAGGAAGAAAAAGATTCGGGGTTATAGCAGTCCTCAG
>NW_006996861.1:0-454 GCF_000164805.1 Carlito syrichta
GGCTTACTAGCTGGCCAACTAGTTAAGTCAGCTAACCAATCGGCCAACTAGTGGACCAACTTGGCAGACGATAATTTAGGTCAGCTAAACATTCGGCTGACTCGTAAGGTCAGCTAACTATTTGGCCAACTATTCAGCTGAATAATTAGGTCAGCAAACTAGACAGCCAACTACTTAACCGAGATAGCTATGGGGTAAATTTTTCAGCCAACTAGTTATCCAAGCTAAATAGTTGGCCGATTAGTCAGTCAACTTATTAAGCCAGCAAACAGGTTGGCTGAGAAGGCAGTCTGAGAAGGCAGTCAACATGTTAACCCAGCTAACTAGTGGGCAGACTCGTCAGACAGCAAGTTAAGTCACCTAGCTAACTTGTTAACCAACTAGTTAAATCAGTTATTTAACTCGTTTGCCAACTAGTTAAAACAGTTATCTAACTCATTAACCAACTTGTTAA
>NW_006996862.1:0-327 GCF_000164805.1 Carlito syrichta
AAAAAACCTGGAATTTATTTTTTAAAAAACTGTGTTTATTTTTTCATGTTTAAACTTCAGCCACCCTCAAAATACTCACTGTTTGATGCAATATATCTATCAAGATGCTTTTCTACCGCTGAAAATAGTTTTGAATTTTTCAATTTTGATGCCTTTAAGTTGTGTGTGTGTGTGTGTGTGTGTGTGTGGTTTCATTTCTTCCATATTGACAAAACATTTCACTTTGAGGACTTTTTTCATCAGGGAAACAAAAAAAAGTTTTTCAGGGTGAAATTGGGTGAATAGGGACGGTGGGACATTGGGGTCACTTTTTTTTTTTTTTTTTTC
>NW_006996863.1:0-6665 GCF_000164805.1 Carlito syrichta
AAGAAGGCAAGTAGTATCAGATGACACTAAGAAGGCAAGTAGTATCAGACGACACTGAGAAGGCAAGTCGTATCAGAAGACACTAAGAAGGCAAGTAGTATGAGAAGACACTAAGATGTCAAGTAATTTCAGACGTCACTAATAAGGTAAGTAGTATCAGAAAGCACTAAGAAGGTAAGAAGTATCAGAAGGAACTAACAAACCAAGTAGAATCAGACGTCACTAACAAGGCAAGTATTATCAGACGGCACTACAAAGGCAAGTAGTATCAAGCTGCACTAATAAGTCAAGGAGTATCAGACGGCACTAATTTGGCATGTAGTATCAGATGGCACTAATAAGGCATGTAGTATCAGACGGCACTAATAAGGCAAGTAGTATCCGACGGCAGTAATAAGGCAAGGAGTAGCAGATGTCACTAATAAGGCAAGCAGTATCAGATGGCACTAATAAAATAAGGAGTATCAGAAGGCACTAATAATGCAAAGAGTATCACGCGGCACTACTATGGAAAGGAGAATCAGATGGCACTAAGAAGGCAAGTAGCATCAGACGGAACTAAGAAGGCAAGTAGTATTAGATGGCACTCTCAAGGCAAGTAGTATCAGACGACACTAAGACGGCAAGGAGTATCAGACGACACTAAGAAGGCAAGTAGTATCACAAGCCACTGAGAAGGCAAGTAGTAACAGACGGCACTAATAAGGCAAGTAGTACCTGACAGCACTAATAAGGCAAGTAGTATCAGACGGCAATAATAAGGCAAGAAGGATCAGACGACACTAATAACGCAAGCAGTATCAGACGGAACTAATATGGCAAGCAGTATCAGACGGCACTAATAAGGAAAGATGAATGAGACAGCACTAATAAGGCAAGGAGTATCAGACGGCACTACTAAGGCAAGGAGTATCAGACGGCACTATTAAGTCAAGGAGTATCAGACGGCAATAATAAGGCAAGGAGTATGAGACGGCACGATTAAGGCAAGTAGTATCAGACGGCACTAACAAGACAAGTACTATCAGACGGCACTAATAAGAAAAGTAGTATCAGACGGCAGAAACGACGCAAGTAGTATCAGACGGCACTCCCAAAGCAAGTAGTGTAAGACGACACTAAGAAGGCAAGTAGTATCAGACGACACTAAGAAGGCAAGGAGTATCAGACAACAATAAGATGCAAGGAGTATCAGACCACACTAAGAAGGCAAGTAGTATCATACGACATACAAAGGCAGGTAGTATCAGACGGCACTAAGAAAGGCAAGTAGTATCAGACGACACTAATAAGGCAAGTAGTATCAGACGGAGCTAATAAGGCAAGTAGTATCAGATGGAAATAATAAGGCAAGAAGGATCAGACGGCACTAATAATGCAAGCAGTATCAGATGGAACTAATAAGGCAAGGAGTATCAGACGGCACTAATAAGGAAAGATGAATCAGATGGCACTAATAAGGCAATGAGTACCACAAGGCACTAATAAGACCAGGAGTATCTGACTGCACTATTGAGGCAAGTAGGATCAGCCGGAACTAATAAGGCAAAAGGGATCAGACGGAACAAATAAGGCACATAGTATCAGACAGCACAATTAAGGGAAGTAGGATCAAACGACACTAATAAGGCAAGTAGGATCAGTAGGCACTAATAAGGCAAGTAGGATCAGACGGCACTAATAAGGCAAGTAATATCAGTCGGCACTAGTATGGTAAGAAGGATAAGATCTCACTAATAAAGCAGGTAGTATCAGACAGCACTAATGAGGCAAGTAGTACCAGACGGCACTCATAAGGCAAGGAGTTTCAGACGGCACTAATAAGGCAAGTAATATCAGGCGGCACTACTGAGGCAAGTAGGATCAGATGGCACTAATAAGGCAAAGAGTATCAGACGGCACTAATAAGGCAAGGAGTATCAGATGGCACTAATAAGGCAAGGCGTATCAGACGGCACTACTAAAGCAAGGAGTATCAGACAGCACAAATAAGGCAAGTAATATCACACAGCAGTAATAAGGCAAGTAGGATGAGACGGCACTAAAAAGGCAAGAGTATCAGACCGAAATAAAAAGACAAGGAGTATGAGAATGCACTAAGGCAAGGAGTGTCAGACGGCACTAATAAAGCAAGGAGTATAAGACGGCAATAATAAGGCAAGTAGTATCAGACGGCACTAATAAGGAAAGTGGGATCAAACGGCACTAGTAAGGCAAGTAGGTTTAGTCGGCACTAATAAGGCAAGTAGGATCAGACGGCACGAATAAGGCAAGTGGGATCAGTCGGCATTAATAAGGCAAGTAAGATCAGACGGCATTAATAAAGCAAGTATTATCAGACGGCACTAACAAGGCAAGTAGTATCAGACAGCACTAATAAGGATAGTAGTATCAGATGGTACTAACAATGCAAATAGTATCAGACGTCAATAACAACATAAGTAGAATCAGACGACATTAAGAAGACAAGGAGTATCAGAAGACACTAAGAAGGCAAGGAGTATTAGACGACAATAAGAAGGCAAGTAGTATCAGACCATACTAGGAAGGCAAGAAGTATCAGATGACAATAAGAAGGCAAATAATATCAGACGGCACTAAGAATGCAAGTAGTATCAGACAGCACTAAGAAGGCAAGTAGTATCAGACGGCACGATAGAGGCAAGTAGTATCAGAAGGCACTAAGAAGACAAGTAGTATCAGACGGCACCAAGGAGGCAAGTAGTATCAGACGGCACTAAGAAGGGAAGTAGGATCAGGTGGCACAATGAACGCAAGTAAAATCAGGCGGCACTAATAAGGCAAGTAGGACCAGGCGGAACTAATAAGGCATGTAGTATCAGAAGGCAGTAAAAAGGCAAGTAGAATCAAACGGCATTAATAAGGCAAGTAGGATAAGACGGCACTAATAAGGCAATTAGTATCAGACGGCAATAATAAGGCAAGTATAATCAGACGGCACTAATGAGGCAATTAGGATCAGACGGCATTAAAAAGGCAAGTAGGAACAGATGGCACTAAATAGGCAAGTAGGATCAGATGGAACTAATGAGACAAAGAGTATCAGCCGGCATTAATAAGGCAAGTAATATCAGATGGCACTAATAAGGCAAGTAGGATCAGACGGCACTAATAAGGGAAGGTGTATCAGACGGCAATAATAAGGCAGGGAGTATCACACGGCACTAATATGGCAAGTAGTATCAGACGGCACTAATAAGGCAAACTGTATCAGACGGCACTAATATGGCAAGTAATATCAGACGGCACTAATAAAGCAAGTAGGATCAGACGGCACTAATAAGGGAAGAAGTATCAGTCAACAATAATAAGGCAAGGAGTATCAGAATACAGTAATAAGGCAAGGAGTAACAGACGGCACTAATAAAGCAAGGAGTATCAGACGGCATTAATAACGCAAGCAGTATCGGACGGCACTAAAAAGGCAAGGAGTATCATATGGCAATTATAAGGCAAGTAGAATGAGACGGCACTAATAAGGCAAGTAGTATCAGACGGCACTAACAAGGCCAGTAGTATCAGACGGCACTAAAAAGGCAAGGAGTATCATATGGCAATTATAAGGCAAGTAGAATGAGACGGCACTAATAAGGCAAGTAGTATCAGACGGCACTAACAAGGCCAGTGGTATCAGACGGCAGTAAAAAGCATGTAGTATCAGACGGCACTCAGAAGTCAAGTAGTATCAGACGACACTAAGAAGGCAAGTAGTATCAGACGGCACTAAGAAGGCAAGTACTATCAGATGACACTAAGAAGGCAAATACTAACAGATGACACTAAGAAGGCACATAGTATCAGATGACTCTAATAAGGCACGTAGAATCAGAAACACTAAGAAGACTCATAGTTTCAGATGACACTAATAAGGCACGTAATATCAGATGACACTAATAAAGCATTTAGTATCACATGAGAACATTAAGGCACATAGTGTCACAAGACACTAATATGGAATGTAGTATAACATGACACTAATAAGACACGTAGTATCACACGACACTAATAAGGCACGTAGTATCAAACCACACTAATAAGGAAAGTAGTATCACACGACACTGTTTATGAAAGTAGTATCATACGACACTAATAAGACAAGTAAGGCACATAGTATCACACGACACTAATAAGGGCAAGTACTATTAGACGACACTTATAAGGCACGTAATATGACATGACACTAATAAGGCAAGTAATATCACACGACCCTAATAAGGCAAGATGTATCCCATGACACTAATGAGGCAAGAAGTATCACATGACAATAATAAAGCAAGTAGTATCACACAACACTAATAAGTCAAGTAGAATCGGATGTCACTAATAAGGCAAGTAATATCAGACCACACCAATAAGGCAAGTAGTATCAGACGGCACTAATAAGGCAAGTAGTACAAGAGGGCACTAATAAGGTAAATAGTATGAGACGGCATTAATAAGGCAAGTAGTATCAGACGGCACTAACAAGGCAAGTAGGATCAGACGGCACTAATAAGGAAAGTAGTATCAGACGGCACTAACAATGCAAGTAGTAACAGACGGCCCTCACAACGCAAGTAGTATAAGACGACAATAAGATGGCAAGTAGTATCAAACGACAATTAGTAGACAAGGAGTATCAGAAGACACTAAGAATGCAAGTAGTATCACAAGGCACTAAGAAGGCAAGTAATATCAGACGTCACTAATAAGGCAAGTAGTATCAGACGGCACTAAAATGGCAAGTAGTATTAGACGGCAATAATAAGGCAAGAAGGATCAGACGGCACTAATAACGCAAGCAGTATCAGATGGAACTAGTAAGGCAAGCAGTATCAGACGGCACTAATAATGAAAGATGAATCAGACAGCATTAATAAGGCAAGGAGTATGAGACGGCACTTATCTGGCAAGGAATATCAGACGGCACTAATAAGGCAAGGATTATCAGATGGCACTACTAAGGCAAGGAGTATCAGAGGGCACTATTAAGTCAAGGACTATCAGACGGCAATAATAAGGCAAGGAGTATGAGACGGCACGATTAAGGCCAGTAGTATCAGACTGCACTAACAATGCAAGTAGTATCAGACGGCACTAATAAGGAAAGTAGTATCAGACTGCACTAACAATGAAAGTAGTATCAGACGGCACTCACAACTCAAGTATTATAAGATGACACTAAGAAGGCAAGTAGTATCAGACACCACTAATAAGTCAAGGAGTATTAGACGACATTAATAAGGCAAGGAATATCAGATGGCAGTAATAAGGTAAGAAGTATCAGAGGGCACTAATAAGGCAAGTAGTATCAGACGGCATTAATAAGGCAAGTAGGATGAGATGGCACCAATAACGCAAATAGTATCAGATGTCATTAATAAGGTAAGAAGGATCAGACGGCAACAGTAAGGAAAGTAGTATCAGAAGGCATTAATAAGGCAGGTAGGGTCTTACGGCACTAAGTCAATTAGGATCAGAGGGCACTAATAAGGCAAGTAGGATCAGACGGCACTAATAAGGCAATTAGGATCAGACAGAACTAATAAGACAAGGAGTATCTACCGCACTAATAAGACCAGGAGTATCAGACTACATTAATAAGACAAGTAGGATCAGACAGCACTCATATTGCAAGTATTATCAGACGGCAAAAATAAGGCATGTAGTATCAGCCGGCTCTAATAAGGCAAGGAGTATCAGACGGCACTAATAAGGCAAGTCGGATCAGATGGCCCTAATTTATGGCAAGTGGGATCAGTCGGAACTAATAAGACAAGTAGATTTAGACGGCAATAATAAAGCAAGTAGTATCAGATGGCACTGATAAGGCAAGCAGGATCAGACGGCACTAATAATGCAAGTAGGATCAGACGGTATTAAAAAGGCAAGAAGAATCAGACGGCACTAATAAAGCAAAAAGTATCAGATGGCACTAATAAGCAAGTAGGATCACACGGCACTAATCAGGCAAGAGGTTTTAGATGACATTTATAAGGCAAGTAGTATCAGAAGGCACTAAGAAGGCAAGGAGTATCTGACGTCACTAAAAAGACAAGGAGTATCAGCGGAAATTAATAAGGCAAGGAGTATCAGATGGCACTAATATGGCCAGGAATATCAGACGGCAATAATAAGGCAAGTAGGATCAGACAGCACTAATAAGGCAAGGAATATCAGACGGCACTGATAAGGGAAGTAGTATCAGAAGGCACTAAGAAGGCAAGGAGTATAAGATGTCACTATTAAGGCAAGGAGTATAAGACGGCACTAATAACGCAAGGGGTATCAGACGGCAGTAATCAAGTGAGGAGTACCAAATGGCACTAATAAGGCAAGGAGTATCAGATGCACTAATAAGGCAAGTAGTATCAGACGACACTAAGAAGGCAAGTATTGTCAGACGTCATTAACAAAGCAAGTAGTATCAGACGGCACTAACAAGACAAGCAGTATCAGATGGCACTAACAAGGCAAGTAGTAACAGAAGACACTAACATGGCAAGTAGTATCAGACGACATTAGCAAGGCAACTAGTATCTGCTGACACTAAGAACGTATGCAGTGCGAGCTGACACTAAGAACGCAAGTAGTATCAGACTAAACTAAAAAGACAGTAGTATCAGACGACCCTAGAAGGCAAGTAGTATCAGACGGAACTAAAA
>NW_006996864.1:0-390 GCF_000164805.1 Carlito syrichta
CCTTCTTGATAAAAACCCTCGAATATCTAGGCATATGGGGAACATACCTCAAAATAGTAAAAACCATCTACGAGAAACCCACAGCCAGCTTACTCCTAAATGGACAAAAATTGGAACCATTTCCCCTGAAAACTGGCAGAAGACAAGCCCACTCTCACCCCTCCTGTTCAACGTAGTATTGGAAGTCCTGGCTCGAGTAATCAGAGAAGAGAAGGTAATCAGGGGTATCCAAATAGGAGAAGAGGAAGTCAAGTTATCGCTCTTTGCAGGTGGCATGATTGTGTACCTTGAAAACCCAAGAGAATCTGTCAAAAACCTCCTTATCCTGATAAAGGCCTTTGGCAAAGTCTCAGGATACAAAATAAATGTGCAAAAGACAATCGCGTTTCT
>NW_006996865.1:0-366 GCF_000164805.1 Carlito syrichta
AACTTTTTCATGTGCCTGTTGGCTGCCTGTGTATCTTCTTTTGAGAAGTGTCTATTCATGTCTTTTGCCCGCTTTTTAAAGGGGCTGTTTGCTTTTTTCCTTTTGGTGCATTTGAGTTCCTTGTAGATCTTAGATGTTAGGCCTTTGTCAGATATACAGTTGGCAAATATTTTTTCCCATTCTGTGGGCTGTCTCCCAGCTCTCTTGATGGTTTCTTTTACTTTTCAGAAGCTTGTTTTCGTTTGATGAGTTCCCACTTGTCTATCTTTTTTCTTAAGGTATTGACCTTTAGGGTTCTGAATAGGAATTGGATGCCAGTTCCAATTTCCATAAGGGTGTCTCCTGCATTTTCTAAGATTCTTATAG
>NW_006996866.1:0-572 GCF_000164805.1 Carlito syrichta
TCACTGGTAGAGATGTAAAATTGTGTGACCACTGTAGAAAACAGTCTAGCTCTTTTCCAGCAATTTAAATAGTGCGTAACTTATGGCATAGCAATTCTGCTCCTAGCTATAAATCCAAAATAATTGAAAGCAGGGGATTGAACAGATATATATTTTTTGGTGTTTTTTTATTTTGTTTTGTTTTTCAGTTGGAGTCTTACTCTGTTGCCCAGGTTAGAGCACAGTGGCACACTCATGCCAATCCAACATCAACCTGCTGGGCTCTGGTGATCCTTCTGCCTCACCCTTCCAAGTAGCAGGAACTACAGGTACACGTTACCATGCCCAGCTAATTTTTGATTTAGTGTAGAGACAAGGTCTCACCAAGTGGCCCGGGCTGGTCTCAAATCCCCAGGCTCAAGCAATCCACTCACCTTGGCCTCCTTGCTGGGATGACACGCTGAGCCACCGTTGAACAGATATTTGTACACTTATGTTCATAGCAACATCATTCACAATAGCCAAAAGGTAGAACCAACGTGTTCATCTGTCCATCTACTCATACAATGATTTGTGGTCAACTCATACAATGG
>NW_006996867.1:0-2680 GCF_000164805.1 Carlito syrichta
CAGATGTTGGCTGAGGTCAATGGCATGAACACGAGAGTTAGTGGGGGCAAAGGGAATGTTTGTGGGTGTCTTCCAAGGCTGAGGGTGCATGAGTGGGTATTGTCAGAAGCCAAGGACACAAACACAATAGGTGGTGGCTGAGGGTGTGTACATGGGTCATGTTCAAGTCCAAGGGGCAATGCACAAGAACCAATGGAGGTGAGAGCAAGTGTGTGAGTTTTGGTGAATGCTGGAAAAGTGCACGTGCAGTGGGGGCTGAGGGCACGCACACGGGTGTCAACAGAGGGTGAGGGCACTTGTGTGTGTTAGCTGAAGCTGTTGGCCTGTGCATGGGTGTTAGCCATTGTCAAGGGGGCACACAAGAGTGTTGGCAGAGGCTGAGGGCACATGCTGGTTTCAGCAGAAGCCGATGCGCACTCTTGGCTATTGACTAAAACAGGGCACACACGTGCAAGTAGGCCGAGGTCAAGGGTGCATGGATGTCATCCAAGGTCTACGGTGCACATATGTGTATAGCTGGAGGCCAAGAGTATGCCTGTGGGAGTCATCTGGGGTTGAGAGTGCACACATGAGTGTCGGCGGAGGCCAAGGGCACACATGTCACTGTCAACCAAGGCTGAGGGTGCACATGCAAGAGTCATCAGAGGCCGAGGGTGCACACATTGGTGTTGGCAGACACACATGCATGTGTCCGATGGGGCTGAGATCATGTTCACAAGTGTTGGGTGAGGCCATGGATGTACATGCAAATGTTGGTGGAGGATGAGGTTATGCATGTGTGTGTTGGCCGAAAGAGAGGGCACATGTGCAAGAGTTGGTGGAGGCCAAGGGCAAATGCATGGATATCAGTGAAGGGAGATGACAGGCATGTGGGTGTCAGAGGAGTCTGCAGGTGTACGCATAGGTGTCATTTGAGGTCATTTGAGGTCGAGGGAGCATATGTGAGAGTCTGTGGAGGCCAAGGACTCACATGTAGGAGACAGTTGAGGCTGAGGGAATGCACACAATTTTCAGTAGAGGACGAGAGCACATGCGTGGGTGTCAGTCAAGGCCAAGGTCACACATGCAGATGTCAGCCAAGGTCAAGACACACACATGAGAGTCAGTGGAGGCAGGAGGAACAAGCATGGGTATTCATGGAGGCTGAAGGAGCATGCGTGTGTGTCATTTGAGGCCGAGAGGGCAAGCATGAGTGTTGCCAGGGACCATGAGAGCAAATGAAAGTGTCTTCCAAGGCTTAGGGCACATGCATTAGTGTCAGTGGAGGCCTCCTAAGTGTCAGCAGAGGCCAAGGGTGCACGCATAGGTGCTGGCAGAGGCCGAAAGTGCACTCATAGGTGTTGGCAGAGGTCGAAAGTGCACTCGCAGTTGTTGGCAGAGGCCAAGGACGTGTGTGCTGGTGTTGGCCAAGGCCAAGGGTGCTCACATGGAATTCAACAAAAGATGAAGGCATGCACGGGTGCTGTCCAAGGTTGGAAGATGTATTTGTGAGTACCAGCAGGGTTCGAGGGGGACACATGTGAGTGTCAGAGGAAGCAGAGGGAGCACACATGGGTGTTGTTCAAGGCTGAGGGTGCATGCGTGCATGACAGTGAAGGCCAAGGGTGTGTGTGCAAGTCTCAATGGAGGCTGAGGGTATGCACGCAAGTGTCCACAGAGGCCGAGGGTGCACACACAGGTGTCAGCAGAGGACAAGTACATGCATCTGGGTTTCAGCCAAGGCCAAAGGCACTCATGCAAAAGGTGGTGAAGGATGAGGGGACTTGCAGGTGTCGTCCTAGGCAAAAGGCGGATGTGTGAGTGTCGGCAGAGGCCAAGGGCATGCATGTGGGTGTCAGCCAAGTCCAAGGGCATGTAGGCAGGTGTCAGTGCAGGCTGAGGATGTTGTGCATGTGTCAGCCATGACCAAGGGCACACATGCAAGTGTTGGCTATGGCCGAGGGCACACATGTGTCAACTGAGGCCAAAAGTGTGCCTGTGAGTGTCAGTAGAGGATGAGAGCTTGCACACAGGTGTCAGTCAAGGTCAAGGGTGTGGACATGGGTGTCATCAGAGGTCGAGGGTGCACATCTGAGTGTTGGAGGAGGACTAGGGTGTGCACGTGAGGGCCACACATGCAAGTGCAGACAGTGTCTGAGAGTGCGTACCCAGCTGACAGCTGAGCATAAGGGCAACTGTGCAGGTGTTAGCAGCAGCTGAGGGTACACATGCGAATGTTAGCTGAGTCCAAGGGCATGCTGCTGAGTTTCAAGCTGAGGCCTAGGGTGCTTGTGTGAGTGTCAGCAGAGGCCAAGGTCACATGTGCAGGTTCATCCAAGGCTGAGAGCACAAAGTGCAAATGTCAGCCAAGGCCAAGGATGCACCCCTGAGTGCTGGCCAATGCTGAGGGCATGCTCATGTCAGCAGAGTCTGAAGGGTGTGTGTGAGTGTTGTTTATGGTTGACATGTGAGTTATTTTGGCAGAGCCTGAGGAAGCATGTACAGATGTGGTCCAAGGCAGAGAGCATGTGTGTGAGTGCTGGCAGAGTACAAAATTGCATGCACAGGTGTCTTCCAAAACTAAGGGCGTGAGTGTCAGCAGAGTCTGAGGGTGTGTGTGTGAGTGTTGTCCATGCTTGACACGTGGGTGAATTTGGCAGAGACCGATGAAGCATGTGCAGATGTGTTCCAAGGCAGAGAG
>NW_006996868.1:0-698 GCF_000164805.1 Carlito syrichta
ATCTCTACAATAAATCAAAAAATCACCGGGTGTGGTAGCGCATGCCTATAATTCCGGCTACTCGGAAGGCTGAGGCGGAATGATCGCCGGAGCCCAGCAGGTCGAGGATGCGGTGACCAGGAGCGGCCACTGCACTCCAGTCTGGGCGACAGAGTGAGACTCCAACTCAAAAAAAAAAAAAAAGATTACATTACAGCTGATCTGTCTTACTATTACTAGTTTTGCTTCTTTGATTTTTAAGGCATATTGAAAGAAATATTTAGAATCTTTAAAAATGATTTGCATGTCAGATTATCTCAAAATAAATTCCTATATCAGTTTATATTTTCATCTTTCAGTCTGAATCAGTCCTGAGACTCTTCAGTACTTACAAACATAATAATTAGGAGATGTGCTAGCTTATGCCAGGAATTTAAAAGATGTCCACTGGAGACAAATTTCTATCAAATGTTTGTTGCATTGTTAACTTTAAAAAAACTGAAAGATGAGTTGTTTTTCTTGCAAGTCTTGATTTCCAGGTTAAATATTCAATCTTCTTTAATGTCTTAAGCCAGGCTTTTAAACTGCTGTGTATTTTCTGTGCTCAACACTATCTGCAGTAGAAGCATTTGGAGGAGCAATGTGACTCCTGCACTCTAAGGCTGATGGCAGGTTTTGGCATAATTTAAAATGTAAGTCATTTTGTGTATATCTAGCAG
>NW_006996869.1:0-323 GCF_000164805.1 Carlito syrichta
TCTCAAGTTCCAATTTGTCCCAAGTTGTATGTTATCTGTATTGGCCAAAAGTCCTACTGGATAGAAAATAGTATGAAGTTTGCCTTTAAAAAATTATATTATATGTATATATATAAACACACACACACACACACACACACACACATACACACACACAAAACAATCATGTGACCCAGCAATTCCATTATCCCACTACTGGATATATAGTGAAAAGGAAAGAAATCAGTATAGCAAAGAAATACCTGCACTCCTGTGTTCATCACAGCAGTAATCTTAATAGCCAAGATATGGAATCAAATGAAATGTCTATCAATGGAATAAAG
>NW_006996870.1:0-2299 GCF_000164805.1 Carlito syrichta
CGAAATTTCAACACAGTTGTTTTTGCGACTGTGAAGCAAATAAGTGGTGATGCTGTGATATGCCGTGATGTAAGCTTTCATGCTTCTGTCACCTGCCCTGCTCATGTAGGTATTTGGACTTCTGACTCTTGATCTAAACCAACTTATTGTATAGATAAAGAAACTGAAGCTAGAGAAATTAAGGGATTTGACTAATTAGAGACAGAGGAGAGACTGTGACCTGGGTCTCCTGATGCCAGTCTCTGCTCTTTCTATCATTCAACATAATTGCAAATGACTGCCAGTGTGACTTCATGGTGACACTCAAAGTGAATACATGTCCTCACGTGAATTGAAGCCCAGCCTTCTTGGCTTCTTATGAGACAATAGAGAGAGGCATTGAAATTCGCTGAGCAATAACTTTCCAGTAAGGAAACATGAATTTTAGTGCTAAAATTACAATTGGAACAAGATGGAATAAAATGTTTGATCTGTTGGTTTCTGCATCAGCAGAACATTATAAATGAAATGCATACATATTCCAGGTCTTTATTGCCAAAATATAAATGTTAGCCGGGCTAAGTGGCTCAACCTATAATCCCATGCTTTGGAAGCCTGAGGTGAGTGGATTGCCTGTGCCCACGGATTCAAGACGCGCCTGGGCAACTTGGTGAGACCTTATCTCTACAGTAAATCAAAAATTAGCCAGACGTGTTAGCTCACACCTGTAGTTCCAGCTACTAGGAAGGCTGAGGCAGAAGGATCGCCAGAGTCCAGCAGGTCGAGGCTGTGTTGGCCAGGAGCGGCCACTACACTCCAGTCTGGGCAACAGAGTGAGACTCCAACTAAAAAAAAAAGAGTGGAAATATTAAAAAAAAACACTTAGGCAGTAAATATACATTTGGTGACATGACATCTCATTGGTTACCAGAAATGTCTTCATTTTTCTTACCTCAATACAATGGAAATAATCATTTCTTTGGTAGAAAATGCAGCATCTCTTAAATCTTAATCTTAGCCAATTCTCTGATTCATTCTAATTTTAGTTTATCATCTAACTTTCCCCCAATTCTATGAGCCCACTGGTCAGACATCTTTAGAAAGAGTGCATGAGACTGCCTGAAACTGAAAAATAAGAACTTGGACAAACTTAAAACAAAAATGAAACTGCACCCTACCAGGCAGACTGATATGCAATTTATTAAAGACAAAAGTAACAATGTTAATTAATATCTAGAATTATTCATTCAAATGCTTTTAGTTTTTTTCTAACCTTTTCTGCTCCCTCTTTAGCCAATGGCTTTCCTAAAAGAAAAACTATCTTCTATTGCTTATTCTATTTGTGTTGAAGTGATTTTTTTTAAAGATATTAACTGATTTGCTCTTCAGTGTTTTCTCCTCTCTCTCTCCTCTCTGGCTCTCCTTCAGGGTGATGGGTGCTTTAACAATCACCTCAGGGGAGGAACCTACTGCCTGCAGGATTAACATTGCTTAAAAGCTGACTATTGATTTTCAGACTTCAGCTTCCCAAATCCTAAACTACTCAAGAACTTTACTGGTCAAATACCAAGAGAAAGAGTCTGAAAAGTCAAATATCAAGAGAGAGAGAGGTCATCTCGAGTGAGTTAATGAGAGAAGATGTGCGATAGGGATTTTAAAGTCCTGAAAAGGGGGCTCTGTACCATTTTCTGGGCAGGGATCAGGGAGTAATCAAGAAAAAACGAGGTTGGGGCTGGGAATGGGGTACATGAGGAGTGTGAAAGCAGCTGAGATGTCTGGTTTCTGTCAGAATTCCATGCTACATGTTTGAGGTCACAAGAAGCAGAGATCTTCAAACCTGGTCATCAGGAGGGAGGACATCCTAGCATGCCTCAGTGTAGACTGATGACAAAGACGCAGCTGTACAGTTCCACCACTTCATTCATCCCCAGTGCCTTAGCACTAAGTAATCTCCCATGAATTATCACCCTCCATGGAGGCTAAGCCCCAGGGAAGGGGATGGGAAGATCCAAAAAAATTGAAAGAAAGGAAGAATAGATGAATCAAAATAAAAATTAGCCAGGTTCAGTGGCTCAGCCTGTAATCCTAGCACTTTGGGAGGCTGAGGTGAGTGGATTGCCTGAGTCTGCGGGTTCAAGACCCACCTGGGCAACTTGCTGCGAGACCTCATCTCTACAATAAGTCAAAAACTAGCCAGGCGTGGTAACGCACACCAGTAGTTCCAGCTACTTGGAAGGCTGAGGCGGAAGGATCGCCAGAGCCCAGCAGGTTGTGGCTGCGGTGGCCGGGAGTGGCCACTGTACTCCAGTCTGGGTGACGA
>NW_006996871.1:0-4958 GCF_000164805.1 Carlito syrichta
CATGCTGGCCAGTGAACTGACTTAACTGCTGACTTAACTAGCGACCCAGCTAGCTAGCCAACTGATTAACTAGCTAGTACCCTGCTTTGCCTCTGACTAGACAGCTGACTTAACTAAATGGTTTAACTAGCTAGCTAACTAGCTAGCAAGATGACTTAACTTGCTAACTTAACTAGCTAGCTACCTAGCTAGCCAGGGGGCCGGCAAGCTGACTTAACTAGCTGACTTCTTCAGTGACTTAACTAGCAGACTTAAATAGCTAGAGAGCTGGCTGATCAGCTGAATTAACTTGCTGACTTAACCAGCTAGACAGTTGGCCAGCCAGCTGACTTAACTAGAGAGCTACCTAGCTAGTGAGTTGGGAAGCCAGAGGAATTAACTAGCTGACTTAACTTTCTAGCCAGGTGGCTAGCCAGCTGACTAAACTAGCTTGCTACCTAGCTAGTCAGCTGGTTAGCCAGCTGAATTAACTAGTTGACTTAACCTGTTAGCCATCTGGCATACCAGCTGACTCAACTAGCTGACTTAACTAGTTAGCTAGGTGGCTAGCCAGCTGACTTTACTAACTCTCTACATAGCTAGCTGGATAGCCAGCTGACTGAACTAGCTGACTTAATTACCTAGCCAGCAGGATAGCCAACTTACTTAACTAGGTCGCTACTTAAGTTGCCAACTGTCTAGCCAGCTAACTTAACTAGCTGACATAAATAGCTGACCTCCTTGCTAGTCAGTTGAATTAACTTGCTTGCTATATAGCTAGCCAGTTGGCTAGCCAACTGACTAAACTAGGTGACTAAACTAGCTAGCCAGCTGTCAAGCCAGTTGAGTTAATTAGCAAGCTAACTACCTAGCCAATTGCATAGCCAACTGACTTAACTAGGTGACTTAACAAGCTAGCCAGCGGTCTAGAGAGCTGACATAAATTTCTAGCTACCTAGCTAGCCAGCTGTCTAGCCAGTTGACTTAACTACGTGAGTTAACTAGTTAGCCAGCTGGCTAGCAAGCTGATTTAACTACCTAGGTACCTAGCTACCCAGCTGGATAGCCAGCTGACTTAACTAGCTAGCTCCCTAGCTAACTAGCTGTCTTTTTACTGACTTAATTAGGTGACTTAACTAGCTACCTAACTGGTAGCCAGATGACTTAACTAGCTAGCTCCCCAGCTAGGGAGCTGGCTAGCCATCTGACCTAACTTGCTGACTTAACTAGCTAGCAAGCTAACTTAATTAGGTGACTTAATCACCTGGCTGCCTAGCTCGCCAGCTGGCTTAACTAGCTGGCTTAATTAGCTAGCTACCTAGATAGCTACCTAGCTAACCAGCTGACTTAACTAGCTGACCTAACGAGTTACCTAGCTGACATAACTAGCTGACGTATATAGCTAACTTCCGATCTAACCAGCTAACTTAACTAGCTGAAATAACTCGCTAGCCAGAAGACTAGCCATCTGACTTAACTGACTTTTTACCTAGCTAACCAGCTGGATAGCCTACAGACTTAACGAGCTGACTTAACAAGCTAGTCAGCTGGATGCCAGGTGAGTTAACTAGCTGACTTAACCAGCTAGTCAGGTGGCTAGCTAGCTGACTTAACTAGCTGGCTACCTATCTAGTCAGCTGACTAGCCAACTGACTTACCTAGCTGACAAGATAGCAAGCTGGTAGCCGGGCTCGGTGGCTCAGCCTGTAATCCCGCGCCTTTGGGAGGCTGAGGTGAGTGGATTGCCTGAGCCCGCGGGTTCGTGACCCGCCTGGGAAGTGAGACCTCATCTCTACAATAAATCAAAAAATCAGCAGGGCGTGGTAGCGCATGCCTGTAATTCCAGCTACTTGGAAGGCTGAGGCGGAAGGATTGCCGGAGCCCAGCAGGCGAGGTTGTGGTGGCTGGGAGCGGCCACTGCACTCCAGTCTGGGCGACAGAGTGAGACTCCAACTCAAAAAAAAAAAAAAGATAGCAAGCTGGCAAGCCAGCTCACTTAACTAGCTAGATACCTACATAGCCTGCTGGCTAGCCAGCAGAATTAACTAGTTGACTTGAACAGCTAGCCTGTTGGCTAGCAAGCTGACATATCTAGCTAGCTACCTACCTAGCCAGCTGACTAGAAAGCTGACTAAATTAGCTGACATAACCAGCAAGCCAGTTGGCTAGCCAGCTGACAACATCCTGACATCACTAGCTAGCCAGGTAGCTAGCCAACTGACTTAACTAACTAGCTACATACATTGCTAGTTGGCTAGCCAGCTTTCTTAACTAGCTGAATTAACCAGCTAGCCAGCTGGCTAGCCAACTGACTTAACTAGCTTGCTACCTAGCTAGCCTTCTGGCTAGCCAACTGACTTAACTAGCTGAGTTAACTAGCTAGCTACCTAGCTGGCCAGCTGATATATAGTTTGCTAACTACCTAGCTATCTAACTAATCAGCTGACTTACATAGTTATCTAGCCAGCTAGCTACCTAGGTAACAAGCTGACTTAAATAGGGGCCTTGCTAGCTTGCTGACTTAACCAGCTAGCTAATTAGTAAGCTTACTCATTATCTAACTTGTTAGCTAGCTGAATTAATTATCTGACTAAACTCATAAGCTGAAGTGTTAGCTAGCTGACTCAACCATCTGACTTAACTCATTAGCTAACTAGGTATCTTGCCTACTAAACCAGCTGACACAACCTATTTAGTAATTAACTAGCTAGCTGATTCAACCAGCTGGCTTATCCCATTAGTTAACTAGCTAAATACCTGACACAACCTCCTGACTTAACCTGGTAGCTAACTATAAAGTTAACTGTCTTAACCATCTGACTAAATAAGAATGCTGACTTAACTAACTGATGTAGCTATCTGATTTAACTACTTATCTACCTTAATTAACTGTCCGACTTAACTAGTTAGCTAGCTGACTTAACTACCTGAAATAAATAGTTAGCTAACTATTTAACTAGCTGAATAACTAACTGTTTTAATAATTATCTAACAACTTAGGTAGTAGAATTAAGTAGGTGACTTAAATATTTCGCTACCTAGTGAGCTAGCTGACTTAGCTAGCTTACTTAGCTAACTAGCTGATTAGCTAGATGACTTAGATGGCTGACTAAATTAGTTGGCTAACAAGATAGCTTGCTGACTTAACGAGTTGGTTGACAAGTTAGCTAACTGTTTTAACTATTTGGTAAACGAGTTAACTATCTGGCTTAACTTGGTTAACGAACTAGCAATGTGACTTAACTTGTTGGCTGATGAGTCAGCCAACTACTTAGATTATTTAACACATTGGCTGCCTACTCGGCAAACTTGTTAGCTGCACTAACAAGATGTTTGATGAGTTGGCCCATTAATTAGCAATGTTAACTTGTTGCCTGCCCGTTTTCTGGCCTCACTAGTCGGCCGAATAGTTGGCCTTCTAGTTAGCTGACCTAACTAGTCAGCTGACTTGTTAGCTGAACTAACTTGTTGGCTGACAAGTTGGTCGACTAGTCAGACGATAGTTTAGCACACTTTACTACTAGGATGGCTAGTTGGCGAACCAGTTACCTGACTTTACTAGTCAGCCAGCACATGAGCTGACAGCTGAGCTGACTTAAATAGTCAGTGGTCAAGAGAGCCGACTGGTGAGCTGACTTAATTAGTAGGCCAGCAAGTGAGCTGACTGTTAATCTGACTTAACTAGTCAGCCGGTGAGTGAGCCAACTGGTCAGCTGACTTAACTAATCTGCCAGTGAGTGAGCTGACTGGTAAGCTGAATTTAGTCAGCTGGTGAGTGAGCTGACTGGTCAGAAGACTTAACTATTAGGCCGGCAAGTGAGCAGACCGTTGAGCCGAATTAACTAGTTTGTCATCGAGTGAGCTGATGGGTGAGCTGCCTTAACTAGTTGGCCAGCAAGAAAGCCATTGGTGAGCTGACTTAACTAGTCGCCTGGAGAACAAGTTGACTAGTTAGCTGTCCTGTTGGCCTGCAAGCAAGCTGACAAGTTAGTTGGACTTTTGGCTGGTGATAGAGACGATTAGTTTGCTGACTGGTTGGCAGGCAAGTGAACAGACTAGTTAGCTGACCTGATGGAAAGTGAGCGAGCCAACTAGTTAGCTGACAAGCTAGCTGAGTTGCTATCCCACAAGGTAGCTAAGTAACTACCTAATTTACTAGCTGACTAAACTAGATACCTGACTAGCTAGCTGGTTATGTGGCTGACATACCTAGCTAGTAAACAAGCAATCTAACTGTCTGTCTAACTTACTTAACTAGCTAGTTAACTGATTAGCTAGCTGACTAGATAGCTGACTTAAATAGCTAACTGACAAGCAACCTGACTACTGAGCTGTCTTAACAAGCTAGCTGAAAGTTAGCTGACTTGCTAGCTGACTTAACTAGCTGACTAGCTAGTTGTCTGGCTAGCTGGCTAGCCAGCTGACTTAATAGGTTAGCTAACTGTTTGGCTAGACAACTAGCCAGCTGGCTTAACTAGCTAACTACCTGGCTGGCTAGTTGACTAGGCAGTCAGCTAGCTAGCTAGAAGGCTGGCCATCTGGCCAACTAGCTGAATTAAATAGCCAGCTGGCTCGCTGCACAGTCTGATAGCCAGCTGGCTTATCTAGCCAGCCACACTGTTGGTCAGCCAACTAGCCAGCTGACTTAACTGGATGGCCCCTAACTGATCAGCCTGCTAATCAGCCATCTTAACTTGTCAGCCACCAAGCTACCCAGCTGGTGAACCAGCTGACTTAAGTAGCTGACTGAAGTAGATAGACATCCGGATAGACAGCTGCCTTAACTAGCTAGCCACCTAGTTTAGTCAGTTGGCTAGCCAACTGGCTAGCTATATAGCAAGCAAGTTAATTCAGCTGACTAGCAAGGAGGTCAGCTATTTATGTCAGCTAGTTAAGTTAGCTGGCTAGACAGTTGGCTACCTAAGTAGCGACCTAGTTAAGTAAGTTGGCTATCGTGTTGGCTAGGTAATTAAGTCAGC
>NW_006996871.1:4978-11795 GCF_000164805.1 Carlito syrichta
TAGTTAAAACAGTTAGCTAACTTGTCAACCAACTCGTTAAGTCACCAAGCTATCTTGTTAGCCAACTAATTTAGTCAGCCATCTAAGTCATCTAGCTAATCAGCTAGTTAGCTAAGTAAGCTAGCTAAGTCAGCTAGCTCACTAGGTAGCGAAATATTTAAGTCACCTACTTAATTCTACTACCTAAGTTGTTAGATAATTATTAAAGCAGTTAGTTATTCAGCTAGTTAAATAGTTAGGTAACTATTTATTTCAGGTAGTTAAGTCAGCTAGCTAACTAGTTAAGTCGGACAGTTAATTAAGGTAGATAAGTAGTTAAATCAGATAGCTAAATCAGCTAGTTAAGTCAACATTCTTATTTAGTCAGATGGTTAAGACAGTTAGCTATATAGTTAGCTACCAGGTTAAGACAGCAGGTTATGTCAGGTATTTAGCTAGTTAACTAATGGGATAAGCCAGCTGATTGAATCAGCTAGCTAGCTAATTACTAAATAAGTTGTGTCAGCTGGTTTAGTAGGCAAGATACCTAGTTAGCTAACGAGTTAAGTCAGATGGTTGAGTCAGCTAGCTAACACTTCAGCTTATGAGTTTAGTCGGATAATTAATTTCAGCTAGTCAACAAGTTAGATACGAGTAAGCTTACTAATTTAGCTAGCTGGTTAAGTCAGCAAGCTAGCAAGGCCACTATTTAAGTCAGCTTGTTACCTAGTAGCTAGCTGGCTAGATAACTATTGTAAGTCAGCTGACTAGTTAGATAGCTAGGTAGTTAGCAACTAATATATCAGCTGGCCAGCTAGTTAGCTAGCTAGTTAACTCAGCTAGTTAAGTCAGCTGGCTAGCCAGAAGGCTAGCTAGGTAGCAAGCTAGTTAAGTCAGTTGGCTAGCCAGCTGGCTAGCTGGTTAATTCAGCTAGTTAAGAAAGCTGGCTAGCAACTGGCAATGTATGCAGCTAGTTAGTTAAGTCAGTTGGCTAGCTACTTGGCTAGCTAGTGATGTCAGGATGTTGTCAGCTGGCTAGCCAACTGGCTTGCTGGTTATGTCAGCTAATTTAGTCAGCTTTCTAGCCAGCTGGCTAGGTTGGTAGTTAGCTAGATATGTCAGCTTGCTAGCCAACAGGCTAGCTGTTCAAGTCAACTAGTTAATTCAACTGGCTAGCCAGCAGGCTATGTAGGTATCTAGCTAGTTAAGTGAGCTGGCTTGCCAGCTTGCTATCTTGTCAGCTAGGTAAGTCAGTTGGCTAGTCAGCTGACTAGATAGGTAGCCAGCTAGTTAAGTCAGCTAGCTAGCCACCTGACTAGCTGGTTAAGTCAGCTAGTTAACTCACCTGGCATCCAGCTGACTAGCTTGTTAAGTCAGCTCGTTAAGTCTGTAGGCTATCCAGCTGGTTAGCTAGGTAAAAAGTCAGTTAAGTCAGATGGCTAGTCTTCTGGCTAGCGAGTTATTTCAGCTAGTTAAGTTAGCTGGTTAGATCGGAAGCTAGCTATATAAGTCAGCTAGTTATGTCAGCTAGGTAGCTCGTTAGGTCAGCTAGTTAAGTCAGCTGGCTAGCTAGGTAGCTATCTAGGTAGCTAGCTAATTAAGCCAGCTAGTTAAGCCAGCTGGCGAGCTAGGCAGCCAGGTGATTAAGTCACCTAATTAAGTTAGCTTGCTAGCTAGTTAAGTCAGCAAGTTAGGTCAGATGGCTAGCCAGCTCCCTAGCTGGGGAGCTAGCTAGTTAAGTCATCTGGCTACCAGTTAGGTAGCTAGTTAAGTCACCTAATTAAGTCAGTAAAAAGACAGCTAGTTAGCTAGGGAGCTAGCTAGTTAAGTCAGCTGGCTATCCAGCTGGCTAGCTAGGTACCTAGGTAGTTAAATCAGCTTGCTAGCCAGCTGGCTAACTAGTTAACTCACGTAGTTAAGTCAGCTGGCTAGACAGCTGGCTAGCTAGGTAGCTAGAAATTTATGTCAGCTCTCTAGACCGCTGGCTAGCTTGTTAAGTCACCTAGTTAAGTCAGTTGGCTATGCAACTGGCTAGGTAGTTAGCTTGCTAATTAACTCAACTGGCTTGACAGCTGGCTAGCTAGTTTAGTCACCTAGTTTAGTCAGTTGGCTAGCCAGCTGGCTAGCTATATAGCAAGCAAGTTAATTCAGCTGACTAGCAAGGAGGTCAGCTATTTATGTCAGCTAGTTAAGTTAGCTGGCTAGACAGTTGGCTACCTAAGTAGCGACCTAGTTAAGTAAGTTGGCTATCCTGTTGGCTAGGTAATTAAGTCAGCTAGTTCAGTCAGCTGGCTATCCAGCTAGCTATGTAGAGAGCTAATTAAGTCAGCTGGCAAGCTACCTAGCTAACTAGTTGTCAGCTAGTTGAGTCAGCTGGTATGCCAGATGGCTAACAGGTTAAGTCAACTAGTTAATTCTGCTGGCTAACCAGCTGGCTAGCTAGGTAGCAAGCTAGTTTAGTAAGCTGGCTAGCCACCTGGCTAGAAAGTTGTCAGCTAGTTAATTCCTCTGGCTTCCCAACTTGCTAGCTAGGTAGCTATCTAGTTAAGTCAGCTGGCTGGCCAGCTGGCTAGCTGGTTAAGTCAACTAGTTAATTCAGCTGGTCAGCCAGCTCTCTAGCTACTTAAGTCTGCTAGCTAAGTCACTGAAGAAGTCAGCTAGTTAAGTCAGCTTGCCGGCCCCCTGGCTAGCTAGGTAGCTAGCTAGTTAAGTCAGCAAGTTGTCATCTTGCTAGCTAGTTACCTAGCTAGTTAAGCCATTTAGTTAAGTCAGCTGTCTAGTCAGAGGCAAAGCAGGGTACTAGCTAGTTAAATCAGTTGGCTAGTCAGCTGGGTAGCTAGTTAAGTCAGCAGTTAAGTCAGTTCACTGGCCAGCATGTTAGCTATGTAGTTAGGTAGTTAACTCAGGTGGCTAGCCAGCAGGCTATGTAGGTAGGTAGCTAGTTAAGTGATCTGACTAGCCATGAGGCTATATTTTATGTCACCTAGTTAAGTCACCTGGCTATCCACCTGTCTAGCTAGGTTGCTAGCTACTTAAGTCTGTTGACTATCCAACTGGCTACTTTGTTAAGTCAGCTAGTTAAGTCAGCTGGCTAGGCTGCTGGCTAGCTAGGTAGCTAGGCAATTAAATCAGCTGGTTAGCTGGCTGGCTAGCGAGTTAAGTCAGCTAGTTTATTCAGCTGGCTAACCAGCTGGCTAGCTAGTTAAGTCAGCTCGTTAAGTCAGTTCTCTAGTCATCTGGCTATCTATTTAAAAGCTAGGTAATTCAGATGGGTAGACAGCTGACTGGCTAGTTATTTTACCTAGATAAGTCAGCTGGCTAGCTAGGTACCTAGCTAGTTAATTACGTTAGATGTCATCTAACTAGCTAGTTAAGTCAGCTAGTTAAGTCAGCTATCTATATGATAGCTACCTAGGGAGCTAGCTAGTTAAAGCAGCTAGTTAAGTCAGATCGCTAGGTAGGTAGATAGCTAGTTAAGTCAGCTAGTTAAGTAAGCTAGCTACCTACTTAACTTAGTTAGTTAAGTCAGGTGGCTATCCTGCTGCCTAGGAGGATAGCTAGCTGGTTAAGTCAACTGGCTAGCCAGCTGGCTAGCCAGTTAAGTTACCTAGTTATGTCAGCTCGCTGGCCAGCAAGTTAGCTATGTATTTAGTTAGATAAGTGCCCTGACAAGTCAGTGGGCTATGTATGTAGGTAGCTAGTTAAGTCAGTTGGCTAGCCATTAGGTGTCTAGTTATGTCAGCTAGTTATGTCAGCTGGCTATCCAGTTGAATAATGAGTTACATCAGCTAATTTAGTCACCTCTCTGGGCAGTTGCCTAGCTCGTTTATTAAGTAGTGACATCATCCTGCTTACCAGCTTCCTAGCTAGTTTTGTCACCTCGTTAAGTCAGTTGGATATCCAGCTCGCTAGCTAGTCAAAAAGCTAGCCAATTCAGATGGGTAGACAGTTGGCTAACTAGTTATTACAGCTAGTTACATCAGCTGGCCTGCTAGGAAGCTAGCTAGTTAAGTCAGCTAGTTATGTCAGCTGGCCAGCTAGCTAATTCAGCTAGTTTAGTTGGCAAGCTAGCTAGATAGCTAGCTAGGTAGCTAGTTCTTTCAGGTTGTAAAAACAGCTGGCTATTTAAGAAGCTGGCTAGTTAAGTCAGCTTGTTAAGTGGGTTGGTTAGCTAGTTAATCAACTAGTTAAGTCAGCTGGCTAGCCAGCTGCCTAGTTTTGTATCTAGCTAGTTAAGTCAGCTGAATATCAAGCAGGCTAGCTAGTTAAGTCACCTAGTTAAGTCAGCCCACTAGACAGCTGGTTAGCTAGGTCAGTAGGTAAAATCAGCTGGCAAGCCGACTAGTTAAGGCAGCTCACACGTGGGCTTACTCGACAAGCAACTAGATAAGTTGGCTCTTCACTTGGCTCAATCGTCGGTCGACTACTTAAGTCAGCTGACTGGTCGGCTCACTTGCCAGCTGACTAAAGTCAACTGACCGGTCTGCTCACTCACTAGCCGAATAGTTAATTCAGCTGACCAATCGGCTCACTCACCTGTAGACTAGTTAAGTAGGCTAAACTGTCGGCCGAATAGCTGGACAACTAGTTATGTCAGCTAAACAGTCTGCCAACTAGTCGACCAACAGGTCAGATGAAAAGTTAGCATAGCTAACTAGTCGGCTGACAAGTCAGGTCAGCCAACTAGTCAGCCAACTAGTCGGATGGCTTCTTAGGTCAGGAAACCAGTCAGACAACTAGTTAACCATGCTAACTAGTAGGCCAACTCGTCAGTCAAGTGTTTCACCGAGCTAACTAGTCTGCCAACTAGTGGGCCACCTTGTTAAGCCAGCTAACATGTTGACCGGGTAGTCAGCCAACGTATTAAACCAGCTAACTAGTCGGCCGACTCATCAGTCAACAAGTTAAATCACCTAGCTAACTTGTCAACCACCTAGTTAAGTCAGCTAGTTAACTCATTAACCAACTAGTTATAACAGTTATCTAACTGGTTAACCAACTCATTAAATCAGCTAGGTATCTCTTTAGCCAACTAGATAATTTAACTAGCTATGTCAGCTAACTAACCAGCTAGATAGCTAAGTTAGCTAGCTCACTAGTTAGCTAACTATTTAAGTCAGCTACTTAAGTCTGCTACCTAAATAGTTAGGTAATTAGATGAGTCAGCTAGTTATTCAGCTAGTTAAAGAGTAAACTAACTGTATAATTCAGGTAAAGTGAGCTAGCTAACTAGTTAAGTCAGCCAGTTAAGTCAGCTTGCTAAGTAGTTAAGTCAGCTACCTAAGTCAGCTAGTTAAGTCAGCTTTCTTATTTAGTCAGCTGGTTAAGACAGCAAGCTAGCTAGTAAGCTAATGGGTTAAGTCAGCAGGTTTAATAAGGTAGTTAGCTAGGTGATCTACGGGTTAAGTCAGCTGGTTGAGTCATCAAGCTAGCTAGTTAGTAAATGGGTTGAGTCAGCTGGTTGAGTAGGCTAGTTAGCTAGTAGCTAACGAGTTAAGTCACTGGATGAGTCAACTAACTAGCTAGTTAGCTAATGATTTAAGTCAGCTGGTTGTGTCAACTTGGTAGGTCGTTAGGTAATAAGTTAATTCAGATAATTAAGTCATCTAGATAGCACGTTGGATAATGAGTAAGCTAACTAGTTAGCTAGCTAGTTAAGTCAGCTAGTTAGCTAGGTAGTTAACTATTTAAATCAGCTTGCTAGCTGGTAGCTAGTTAGTTAACTATTTAAGTCAACTGGCAAGTTACATAACTAGCTAGTTAGCTAACTATTTAAGTCAACTGGCTAGCTAGGTAGCTAGCTAGATAAGTCAGCTAATGAAGTCAGCTGGCTAGGCAGCAGGCTTGCTAGGTAGTGAGCTAGTTTAGTCAGTTTGTTAGCCATCTGGATAGCTGGTTAATTCAGCTAGTTAAGAGAACTAGGTAGCTAACTAGTTAAGTCAGCTAGATAGCTAAATGGCTAGCTAGTGATGTCAGTGAGTTAAGTCAGCTAGCTAGCCAACTGGCTATCTGGTTAAATCAGCTAGTTTAGTCAGCTGTCTAGCCAACTGGCCAGGTAGGTCGCTAGCTAGATAAGTCAGCTTGCTAGCAAGCAGACTAGTTGTTTAATTCACCTAGTTAAGCTAGTTGGCTAGCCTGCTGTCTAGGTTGGTAGCTAGCTAGTTAAGTGAGCTGGCTAGACAATTTGCTAGCTTAAGTCAGCTAGGTAAGTCAGATGGATAGAAAGCTGGCTAGATGGGTAGCCAGCTAGCTAAGTCAGCTGGCTAGCCAGCTGATTAAGTCAGTTAGATAGCTAGGCTACTATTTAAGTCAGTTTGTTAGCTAGGTAATTAGCTAGTTAGCTAACAATTTAAGTCAGCAGGCTAGCCAGCTTGCTAGTTAGGTAGTGAGCTAGTTAAGTCAGTTGGCTACCTAGCTGGTTAACTGGTTAATTCAATTAGTTGAGAGAATTAGCTACACAACTGGCAATGTAGGTAACTAGATAGCTAAAACAGCTAGATAGCTAACTGGCTAGCTGGTGAAGTCAGCGATTTAATTCAGTTGGCTAGCCAACTGGCAAGCTGGTTAAGTCAGCTAGTTTAGTCAGTTATTTAACCAGCTGGCTATGTAGGTAGCTAGCTAGATAAGTCAGTTTGCTAGCCAGCAGGCTAGCAGTTCAAAGTCCCTAGTTAATTCAGTTGGCTAGCCTGCTGGCTAGGAAGGTAGCTAGCTAGTTATGTGAGCTGGCTAGCCAGCTTGCTAGCTTAAGTCAACTAGGTAAGTCAGCTGGCTAGCCAGCTGGCTAGATAGGTAACCAGCTAGTTAAGTCAGCTGGCTAGCCTGCTGACTAGCTGTTTAA
>NW_006996872.1:0-1274 GCF_000164805.1 Carlito syrichta
CACTCCTCCCATGGGCCAGTTCGGGGAAAAGGAAGGCATGACTCTCAAACCTTTGGTGGGGCCATGACTGCCTGGTGATTCTCGCCTGTCTCCTGGGCACTCAGAAAGGCCAACATGGGAAGATGACTGGAGCCGGGGAGCTCGAGACCAGGCTGGCGACCATAGCAAGTCCCCACCATGACCCCAAGCAAAACCCAGAAAACCTTGGGCAAGGGCAGGTCTCGGCGGGAGGATGTCCTCCAGCCCAGAATTCAAGATCAGACAGGAAGACCAGGATGTCGACCAAGTGGAAATCCTGAGATCACAGCAGTTGGGGAGCCCAAGGCCGAGAGGATGGCCCAAGATGGGCAGTTTGAGAGCAGCCTAGGCAAGCTAGTGTGAGAAGAAAATGAAGAAAGAAAGAAAGAAAGAGAGAGAGAGAGAGAAAGAAAGAAAGAAAAAAGAAAGAAAGAAAAAAGAAAAATTCACTGTCCTGCAAACCATCTGCCCTCTGTCCTACCCCCCACACCCCCATATGTAAGCGGCCCCCAAGCTCAGCTCCTTCCAACCTCAACCCCCGAAATGGCTGCCCCTGTTTGGTGCAGGAGTTCCCGAGGCTCGCTGACCAGGTTCATGCTGGCAATCTTCTCTGAGGTGAGAAATGTGCCCCAGGCAGGCCGACCCTCCGACTCGACAGTGAGGACCTTCGCCCAAGAAAGTCTAGGGACACATTCCTCACCCAGGGACATTTCTTCGCCCCAATCCCATTTTTCCTGGCTCTAAATCCAGTTGCCCTGTGAACACACCACACGCAGTTGAGAATCGTTGTACAATTCTGAATTTTTCGGAGACAGGGTTTTGTTCTGGGGACTGGAAACACAGTCATAGTTCACCAACAGCCTCAAAATCGCGAACTCCAGCAATCTCCAGCAATCCTCCCACCTCAGCCTCTGGAGTGGCTGGGATGACCTGCATCACAACCCTAGATGCCCTGTTGTGATGGGTGTGGTGACGGGGAAGCCCTGCGTGGTCAGGGCTGGTTTTGGTTTCCTGTGCTCCAGTCATCCTTCTGCCTTGGCATCCCAGAGCACTGGGATTCCAGGCATGGACCACCACAAGAGGCCTTCTGTTTCGTGTTCCACAAAACACCAAGTCTGGTCTCAGGTGTCAGCCTCATCATTCTAGTGCTTTGTGAGGCCGAGGCCAGCAGCTGACCCAAGCCCATGGGCTAAGACCCGGTCAGGCATTTCAGTGAGACCTTGTCTCTACCGTCCATCCCAAATGTGCCCAGCATG
>NW_006996872.1:2223-4450 GCF_000164805.1 Carlito syrichta
TTCTGTGAGGTCACACACGTCTTGCTGTGGGGCACGAGTTTGGAGTGTGGAGGCAGGACTCTGGGCAAGTGCCCATATGTGATGGATGTACGTGCTCAGTGGCCACCTGTGATACTACGGGAACGACAGACCAAAAAGTGCATTTTCTCTCCCATCCCTAAGTTTAACACCTTGCTCAGTGGAAGGGTTTGTGGTGGTGGTGCTAGTGGTGATTATTATTATTTGGTGTCAGAATCGCTCTCTGTCACCCAGGACAGAGTGCAGGGACACACTCAAGGCCACTGCAGACTCCACCTGCTGGGCTCAGGTGACCCTCTCGCATCTGACCCCCAAATGCATGTAACTACAGACCTGTGCCACCATGCCTGGCTAGTCTTTTGATTTATTTTTGAAGGCCGAGATGAGGTCTGACCCCATTTCCTGGGCTGGTGTCAGACCTGCACACTCAGGATGTCCTCTTATCTAGGCACCCGAAGAGTCGGTATGCCAGGCTGAGCCCCTGAGACTGGCTTGTGGTTGTGGTGGTCGTGGTGGTTGGTATTACTACTCTCTGTCAGGCAGACTGGAGCACAGGGGCCTGCTCTCGGTCAATGCAGCCTCCACCAACTGGGCTCTAGCGATCCTCCTGATGTGGTCTCCAGAGTGGCCTGAAAGACAGATATGTGACAACACGCTCCACTCATTTTTTTGACTTTTGACATTTTTTTGACTTTTTTTGAGGTTTTGCCAAGGTGCCTGGGCTAGTCTTGAACCTGGGGGCTCAGGCCATCCTCTTGCCTTGGCCTCCCAGAGCACCGGGATGACAGGCGTGAGCCCAAAGGCTGGCCTTGACATCACTCTCAGGACCCGACTGTGAGGTCCGCTCCCTTCTTTTGACCCAGGACCCCAGAGAGGCACTTCCTGAAGGGAGTACTTCCTGGAGGGAGCACTGGATGCAGTGGCTTGTTTCCACTGGGGCGCCCACCATTCTGTCCACTTTGTTCCCATGGTGGATCCACTTGCTTCTCCTAGGGTCCACCACAGGGAAAGGTAGGATGTGACTCTCAACCTTTGAGGGGGTATAGATGGCCGGGCAACACAAACCTGTCTCCTCAATACTCGCAAATACTGAGATGGGAAGATGGCTGGAGCCCGGGAGCTCAAGACCAGGATGGACACCATAGCAAGACCCTACCTCCACCACAAGCAAAACCTAGAAAATCTTAGGTGAGGGTAGGCCTCGGTGGGAGGTTCTCCTCCGACCCAGAGTTCAAGAACAGGCAGGAAGAACAGGATGTCAACCAAATGGAAAGCCTGTGATCGCAGCAGTTTGGGAGACCCAGGCCATCAGGATGGCCCAAGTTGGCAACTTGAGAGCAGCCTGTGCAACCTAGTGAGGGAGCAAAAGTAAGAAAGAAAGAAAGAAAGAAAGAAAGAAAGAAAGAAAGAAAGAAAGAAAGAAAGAAAGAAAGAAAGAGAAAGAAATCCAATCTCCTGTAAACTTTCTGTAAACGTCCCCCAAGCTCAGCACCTTCAGGCTCCAACCCCCCCCCAATGGCTGCCCCCACTTTGGTGTAGGAGTTCCCGAAGATTTCAGTCCGGGTTCATGCTGGCTCTCCTCTTCGAGGTGAGAAATGTGCCTCAGGCAGGCTGACCCTCTGACTCGACAACAAGGACCTTCCCCAAGATAGGGCAGGAACACCCTCAACGGGGGATATTTCTTTCCCCCAATCCCAATTTTTCTGGCTCTAAATACATTCGCCCTCTGAACACCATGCACAGTTGAGAATCTGTGTACAATTGATGTTTTCGAGACTGGGTCTGACTCTGTTGCCCAGGCTGCCACCCGGGGACACTACCGCATTCACCTCCAGCCTTGAAATTGCAGTTTTCGGTGATCCTCCCTCCTCAGGCATCAGAGTGGCCGGCATGATGGGCACCTCATCCCCAGACCCTCTGTTGGGATGGGTGAGGTGACGGGGACTGCCTGCATGGTCAAGACAGGCCTCAGGATCCTGGGCTCCAACCATCCTTCAGCATTGACCTCCCAGAGCGCTTGGATTCCAGGCGTGAGTTGCCACACTATACCTTCTGATTAGTTTTTGATGAGGGATCGAGGCCATGCTCGGGGGATCAGCTTCATCATTCCAGTGCTTTGTGAGGTCGAGACCAGTGGCTTGACGTAACCTGCAGGTCAGGGCCCACCCAGACACGTTGGTGAGACCTCGTCTCCACCATTCATCCTAAA
>NW_006996873.1:0-830 GCF_000164805.1 Carlito syrichta
CTAAAGTCAGCTTACCAGTCAGCTCATTCACCGGCAGATTAGTTAAGTCAGTTGACCAGTTGGCTCACTCGCCGGCTGACTAGTTAAGTCAGATTAACAGTCAGCTCACTTGCTGGCCGACTAGTTAAGTCAACTCACCAGTCAGCTCTCTTGACCACTGACTATTTAAGTCAGCTCAGCTGTCAACTCATATGCTGGCCGACTAGTTAAGTCAGGTAACTGGTTCGCCAACTAGCCATCCTAGTAGTAAAGTGTGCTAAACTATTGTCTGACTAGTCGACCAACTTGTCAACCAACAAGTTAGTTCAGCTAACAAGTCAGCTGACTAGTTAGGTCAGCTAACTAGAAGGCCAACTATTCGGCCGACTAGTGAGGCCAGTAAAGGGGCAGGCAGCTAGTTAACATTGTTAACTAGTGGGCCAACTCGCCAAACATCTTGTTAGTGCAGCTAACAAATTTGCCGAGTAGGCAGCCAACGTGTTAAATAATCTAAGTAGTTGGCTGACTCATCAGTCAACAAGTTAAGTCACATAGCTAGTTCGTTAACCAACAAGTTAAGTCAGATAGTTAACTCGTTTACCAAGTAGTTAAAACAGTTAGCTAACTTGTCAACCAACTCGTTAAGTCAGCAAGCTATCTTGTTAGCCAACTAATTAAGTCAGCCATCTAAGTCATCTAGCTAATCAGCTAGTTAGCTAAGTAAGCTAGCTAAGTCAGCTAGCTCACTAGTTAGCTAAATATTTAAGTCACCTACTTAATTCTACTACCTAAGTTGTTAGATAATTATTAAAGCAGTTAGTTATTCAGCTAGTTAAATAGTTAGCTAACTA
>NW_006996874.1:0-785 GCF_000164805.1 Carlito syrichta
CACAAATGGATGAGTGAGACTTCCATTCCGGGACCCAGGTGCTGGATGATTCCAGGAAAACGTTCTCACCTTTCCGTGTCTCCACCCTGAACATTCAGCATGGAGCAAATCACCCAACTTCACAAGTAGAAGGCACCAATGGCAGCCAGAGTCAATTATGTCAGTCCCATGCCAGGGATCCCAGGGATCTTCCCTGTACCATGACCCTCTCTTCTCCCAGGGATCTTCCCTGCACCATGACCCTCTCTTTTTGCCTTTGGGTATTTCCAGGTCCAACTGGGTCCTTCAGGGGTTCTGACATCAGCTGATCCACCTTGTATTTACAGAGGGGAGGCCATTCCCAGGCATCAAGTTTCTTGAGTTGCCTGGAGCTTCTCCATCCACTGTCCACTCTAGGATGCTGAGGTCTGACAGATGCACAACCAGCCATCCAGCAGCAGCCCCAGGTGGGGAGGGGGTGGCCTCTGTGAGACACAGGCTCAGCGGGGTCTCCCTGCCCAGCCCTGCAGGGTCTCTAGTGCTCTCTGACACCCACCTTTCCAACAATTCCTCATTGCAGTCGCTGTCTCAGTAGTGATTTTCCCGTGCCCAGGTCTTCCCTGAGGCTGACCAGCATCCTGTCTCACCCTCCACGGTGTCTCCACAGCCCAGCATGATACCCGTGCAGAGGCCACGCCCAGTGTCCGGCTGAGCCAACAGGACAAGGGGTGAGCTGACGGCTCCATCACAGCCCTGGCTCTCCCAGGGCTCTTCCCCCAGCCGGATGGAGACAGGCCTGTCTCTGT
>NW_006996875.1:0-896 GCF_000164805.1 Carlito syrichta
CATCTTCCTAACAGAGACATAAAAGACCTTTACAATGAAAACTATAAAACACTGCTCAAGGAAATAAGAAATGACACAAACAAGCGGGAAAATGTTCCATGCTCATGAATTAGAAGAATCAACATTGTTAAGACGTTCTTTTTACCTAAGACAATCTACAGATGCAATACCCATCAAATTCCCAGCAACATTTTTTCTCAGACCTAGAAAAAACAATACAGGAATTCATATGGAAACATAAAAGACTAAGAATACCCAAAACAATCCCCAGCAAAAAAAAAAGAAACAAAAACCAAACAACAACAACAACAACAATGACAACAAAAACTCCCAGACTTTAAACTATACTATAAAGCTACAATAAGCAAAACGGGTATTGCTCAGTATTGATACAAGAACAGACATATAGAGCAATGTAAAAGAATTGAGATTCCAGAAGTAAAACATCAATTTTTCAACCAACACATCTTCAACAAAGACTCCACCACCCACTACTGAGGAGAGGAGAAACTATTCAGTAAGTGATGCTGGGGAAACTGACTGACCACATGCAGCAGACTGAAACAGGACCCCTTCATATCCCCATACACAAAACTGAACTCTAAATGGATCACAGACCTAAATGTAAAATCTCAAACTGTAAGAACCTTAGAAAATGCAGGAGACACTCTTACAGAAGTTGGAACTGGCAACCAATTCCTGATCAAAACCAAAGTGCCCAGGCCATAAGAGATAAGATAGACAAAGCGGGACCTCATTAAACTGACATGCTTCTGCAAAGCCAAAGAAACTATCAAGAGAGCAGTAAAAATATTTGCCAACTCCATGTCTGACAAAGGTCTAACATCAAGGATCTACAAGGAACTCAAACATGCGGAAAAGAAAAAAAGCCCAAA
>NW_006996876.1:0-613 GCF_000164805.1 Carlito syrichta
GCAGCAAGAGAAAAAGGCCATATCACCCACCATGGAAGACCAATCAGAATAGCAGCAGATTTATCTGCAGAAACTCTGCAGGCTAGGAGAGCTTGGAGCCCTATCTTCAAAGTCCTAAAGGATAAACAATTTCAACCAAGAATAACCTACCCAGCCAAGCTAAGCTTCATCAGTGAGGGAGAATTAAAATCTTTCCCAGATATCCAATCCCTAAGAACTTATGCAGCCACAAAACCATCTCTACATGAAACACTCAAGAAAGTACTAAACACAGAAGAAAAGGAAAAAAGAACAACGTTCTTCACAAGAGTACAGGGAAAAGAATAAAATATACACGAACCAACCCCAAAAGCAAAAGAAAGACAAAAAAAAAAAAAAAGAAAAAACCAAGTGGAAGAACAATAACTCAATAAGAACTCCATGATAGGGATGAACTCTCACATTTCAATAATTAGTCTGAATGTGAATGGACTAAACGCACCACTGAAAAGACATAGAATGACAAAATGGATAAAATAGCACCAGGCAACTATATACTGCCTTCTAGAGACCCATCTCACTAGAAAGGACATACACAGACTCAAAGTAAGAGGATGGGAAACAAATTTTCAGG
>NW_006996877.1:0-1117 GCF_000164805.1 Carlito syrichta
CTGTTTTGATATCTGCATTTGCATTTTGAGACCCTTCATACTGGGGACTTTTCATTGTTTGTATTCCAAAGTCAATTTTCTCAGTGTCTGCTCTCCCAGGCGTCTGGGAGAGACCCATACTCTTCTTTTGGTTTTTCTTCATTTCTGTAGATTTTTCTCCCTTTACCCCTTTCCCTCCCCCTCTTCAATTCTGTTTTTGAGGGAGGGTGGGGTTGCTTTTATTTCTCTTCTGCAATGACCTGTTCTTCCTTATGAGGGTCTTCTGGTTTTGTTCACTTTTCCCTCTGTTTTACAGTCTGTCTATTCAGCAGTTTGCAGTCTTGGTCCGTTCAGAGAATCTCACAAGTTCACCTATGCCGTCGCCATCTTGCCCCGTCCAGCCTGAAGAACCAGCAGCCCCAAACTGGAATAGGATTAGAGAAGCTCAGGGTTGCCCCGTGTTGAGAGACGATTTATGGTCAGAAAAAGGGAAATGAGGTATAGAAAATGAAAGTGAGGTTCAGAAACCTAATTTACTTTCTAAATGAACCATATTTTGCAATCTAACTTCTGTGCAATTCTTTGCATCTTTTGCACGACACCAGATTGCAGGCACCCCCGTCAGGCCTAACCTAACATTTTGGAGGTTCCCTACTGGGATTTTTAACCTAATATTTTTGGAGGTCCCACTGAAATTCTGATACCTAACACCTAGAAAAAAATAATCATCACCATTTACCATCTAGATTAAATATTCTCTTATTTTTTGCGCATTTTGAGACATTTTACAAATAATTTTCATAATAATAAAAAGATAGTAAGAAACAACTGTATTCAAACTTTCTTTTTTTTGAGTTGGAGTCTCACTCTGTCACCCAGACTGGAGTGCAATGGCCGCGCCTGGCCACTGCAGCCTCACCTGCTGAGCTCCGGCGATCCTTCCGCCTCAGCCTTCCGAGTAACTGGAATTACAGGCATGCGCTACCACGCCCGGCTGATTTTTGATTTATTGTAGAGATGAGGTCTCGCTGCCCAGGCGAGTCTCGAACCCGCGGGCTCAGGCGATCCACTCACCTCAGCCTCCCAAAGGCGCGGGATTACAGGCTGAGCCACCAAGCCCGGCTTATTCAAACTTTCA
>NW_006996878.1:0-728 GCF_000164805.1 Carlito syrichta
GGTTAGACCAACACACTCCTCCTAAGGGCCACCTCTGGGAAAGGGAGAGTGTGACCTTCAAATCATCAGGTGAGCAGGGATGGCCTTGCAACTCATGCCTGTCTCCTCGGCATTCTGGGAGGCCAATACAGGATTATGGCTGGAGCTCAGGAGATAGAGACCAGGTTGGACACCATATCAAGTGCCCACGTTGATCCCAAGCAAAACCAAGAAAACCTTGGGTGAGGGCAGGCCTGGCAGGAGGATCACCTCCAGCCCTGGGTTCAAGACCAGGCAGGAGGACCAGGATATCAACCAAATGGAAAACCTCTGATCATAGCAGTTTGGGAAGCAAAGTTCGAGAGAATGTCCTGATTTGGGCAATTTGAGAGCAACCAGGGCAACATAGTGAGGAAAGAAAATAAAAGAAAGAAAAGAAAGAAAGAAAGAAAGAAAGAAGGAAAGAAAGAACGAAAAAGAAAATGCAAGTCAACAAAGAAAGCCATTCTCCTGCACACCTTCTTCCCTAAGTCCTTTCTCCATGCCCCCCCACATACGAGGTTCCCCATGCTCAGCACCCTCCAGCCCAAAACAAATCAATGGCAGCCACCCTTTAGAGCAGGTGTTGCTGAGGCTCCCTGGTCACGTTCCTGCCGGATCTTTCTATGAGGTGAGAAATGTGCCCCAGGCAGGCTGACCCTTCAACTTGGGCAAGGAGGACCTTCTGCCTAAAAGGTCAGGCAAACATT
>NW_006996879.1:0-797 GCF_000164805.1 Carlito syrichta
ACATGCAACTGACTTAGTTTATTCTATTTTTTATTTTATATTTATTCTTTTAAAATGGTTACATTTCAGGGTTGGGCCTAGAAATGTTCATTATGCTGGGATTGATTTTTTAAGAAGTGTATAATACTCCACTGATATCTCCTTTTCCCATTAATACGTTGGAATACATGGTATAATTCTGCCTTCAACATTGACAACTACAGTGTTTCTCACATAAATTCTGAAAGTTTTATTCTCCCTGTGGGGTTCCAGCCCCACAAGGGTCATGGGCTTTACTGAAGGAGAGACGGATAGGCGAAAGAAGAAAATATTAAACTCGGACACCTATTTCCTGAATAAATGACGTTTAATGATAGCTAAGGGAAAGCTTTTATACCATTTGTAAAAGGACAAGACAAAGAAAATTCCTTCACATACATATCATCTACACGTTACCACCATCTAGTGGTCTTAGTGACAAACAAGCCAAGAACACTATAAACATTCAGACAATGAGTCTTATTCATAATGCCAAAGATGATAGTTTCATTCCAAAGTCCCTAATTATAGTCCTTGAAAGTTTCCAGAAAGTTTCCAAGCGCAAAGTTGGGACTTTATGGCATTCAGAGCTTTGTAATCGCCTTTTTGTACAGGTGTCTTCATTATTTTCTCTTATCCTGTGGTGTTTATTTCTAAAAAGAGCTCAAAAGAAACTTTTAGTAGTGTTTCCTACGCCCCTAAAGTTGCTTTCTGTCTTTAACTAATTTATCATAAAAGTGTGTGATTAGTATATTATGAGTTCAGTGAAACCTACTCTT
>NW_006996880.1:0-711 GCF_000164805.1 Carlito syrichta
CCAGTTGACTTAACTAGCTGACATAACTAGATAGCCTAGAGACTAGACAGCTGACTTAAGTAGCTACCTACCTACATAGCCCACTGGCTTGCCAGGTGATTTAACTACTTAACTACTTAGCTAACCTGCTAGTCAGCTGGCGAGTGAGCTGACAGGTCAGAAGAATTAAGTCAGCCGGCAAGTGAGCCTACCGGTGAGCCAACTTTGCTAATTGGCCTGCGAGTGAGCCAACATTTGAGCTGCCTTAACTAGTTGGCTGGCGAGTGAGCCAACTGGTGAGCTGACTTAACTAGTCAGCTTGCGAGTAAGGCGACTAGTTATCTAGCTGGTGGCTTGAAGCGAGCCAACTAATTTGATTAACAGAAGGCAGGGGAGGGAGCCAACTCATTAGCTTACCTGATGGAAAGTGAGTGAGCCCACTAATTAGCTGACCAGCTAGCTGTTTTGCTAGCAGACTAGATAGCTAAGTAACTAACTGATTTGCTAGCTGACTTAACTAGCTAGCTTACTAGCTAGCTGGCTATCTAGCTGACATATCTAGTTAGCAGACAAGCTATCTAGCTGTCTAGCCAGCTGACTTAACTAGCTAGCTAACTGGCTAGTTAGATGGCTAGCTGACTTAACTAGCTAGCTGACTAGGTACCTGACTTAAGTAGCTAGCAGCTAGCTAGCTGAACCTAACTAGCTGACGAGGTAGTTGGCTGGCTAGCA
>NW_006996881.1:0-742 GCF_000164805.1 Carlito syrichta
CCACTGCACTCCAGCCTGGGCAACTGAGTGAGACTCCTACTCCAAAAACAAAACAAACAAAAGAAAAAAACCCATTAAGTTGAATTTCTATACACTAGCAGTGAGATTTAGAACATAAAATTTTAAATCATCACTATATTAGCATGGAAAAAAGTGAAATATGAAGGTTTTATCTGATTTTTAAAATATACAAGACCCATACACTCTAAGCTATAATACATTGCCAAAAGAAATTAAAGAAGATCTAAGTAAATGGAGAGAAATACTACATCATGAATCAGAAGACTCAAAATTCTGAGGACATCAATTTTCCCCAAATTGATCTGCAAATTCAATCTAATCCCAATCAAAATCCCAATAGGTTTTTTGTAGAAATTGACAAGTTGAATCAACACAAAGAAACTAGAAAAGCCAAAAAAAAAAAAAAAAAAAAGACTAGGAAAAAAGAAAGTTTGAGGACTTATACCACCCAATTTCAAGACTTTTTATAAAATTATAGTAGTCAAGACAATGTAGTGATGGTATAAAAATAGACAAATGGGATGACAGACTAGAATGGAGTCCAGAAACAGACCTATACATATATCATAAATTTATTTTCAACAAAGATCAAAGGAATTCAGTGTAAAAATGATAGTCATTACAAATGGTGCTTGAACAGTTGAAAACCTGTGTTAGTTTTCAATGACTGCTGTACAAATTACTACAAATTCTGTGACTTCAAACAACACAAATTTTATTT
>NW_006996882.1:0-702 GCF_000164805.1 Carlito syrichta
GAATGTCCTTGTTGTTGAGTGGGAGGGTTTGCCTGCCTGGGGGACATTTCACACCTCACAGAGGAGAGCCGGCAGGAACCCAGTCAGGGAGGCTTGGAAACTCTCACACCATAGCGGGGACAGTCACTTGGTGGGGCTTGGGGTTGAAAGGTGCCGAGCTTGGGGGACCTTCCATTGTGGGGGTGAGCAACGACTGAGGGCAGACGGTTTGCAGGAGAATGAATTTCTTTCTTATTTTCTTTCTTTTTTTCTTTCTTTCTTTTCTTTTCTTTCTTTCTTTCTTTCTTTCTTTCTTTCTTTCTTTCTTTCTTTCTTTCTTTCTTTCTTTCTTTCTTTCTTCCTTCCTTCCTTCCTTCCTTCCTTCCTTTCTTTCTTCCTTTCTTTCTTTCTTTCTTTCTTCCTTTCTTTCTGTCCTTCCTGGATTTCTTCCTTCCTTCATTTCTTTCTTTAATTATTTGAATTTTTAACTATTAATGGGCTCTCTCTCCTATAGCTTTACCATGAGGATTTTGTGGAATTTCTGTAGAATGAGAGATACCAAACTGTAAAAAAATGACTGAAATGCTTTGGATGCATAACCAGGAGCATTATCAGATTTTAATGGTTTAGGAATACCCAGCTGTGAAAACCAAAAAAATAAATGTTAGACTGCATCTATATAGGCTTCCGTAGTTATGGGAAAGGCTAAATTACATGGAAAAA
>NW_006996883.1:0-825 GCF_000164805.1 Carlito syrichta
AGCCACACTGGACAAACATTTCATGAAATCATTCAAGAAAACTTCCCTCATCTCATTAAGGATGAAAAAATTCAAACACAAGAGATTCAGAGAACCCCTGCAAGACAACAAACGAGAAGACCAACTCCCAGACACATAATAATTCGCCTAAACAAAGTAACTATGAAAGGAAAAATCCTAAAGGCAGCAAGAGAAAAAGGCCAGACTACCTACCAGGGAAAATCAATTAGAATAGCAGCAGATTTATCAACAGAAACCCTTCAGGCCAGGAGAGCCTGGAGCCCTATCTTCAAAGTTCTAAAAGAGAAACAATTTCAACCAAGAATAACCTACCCAGCCAAACTAAGCTTCATAAATGAGGGAGAATTGAAATCTTTTCCAGACATCCAATCCCTACGAACCTACGCCGCTACCAGGCCACCTCTACAAGAAACACTTAAGAAAGTACTGAACACAGAAGAAAAAGAAAAAAGAACAACAGCATTCTTCACAAGAGTACAGGCAAAAGATTAAAAACACACATGAACCAACTCCAAAACCCAAAGAAAGACAACAAATAAACAGGAACAACTCTGTAAGAACCTTATGACAGGGATCAACTCTTGCATTTCAATTATTAGCCTAAATGTGAACGGACTAAATGCACCACTGAAAAAGACATAGATTGGCAAAATGGATAAAATATCATCAGGCAACAATCTATTGCCTTCAAGAGACTCACCTCACTAGAAAGGACATCCACAGACTCAAAGTAAGAGGATGGGAAACAAACTTCCAGGCGAACGGAATACAAAAGAAAGGAGGAGTAGCCATCTTAATTTCAGA
>NW_006996884.1:0-809 GCF_000164805.1 Carlito syrichta
AGATAGAGGAGTAAGGGGGAAACAAACGAGTGTGCCAACAAATAGAGAGAGAGGCCTATACTGAAACAGATAAAAACAATAGACCACCGCTACAGTCGAACCAACTCTCATACAAACAAAAATAAAACATATAGTGATGCTAGCATACCAGCTATCCAACCATCTTATTAGTGTGCTGTTCCTCTATACAAAGACCTGGTTCACAGACAGAATAAAAGAGAAGAAAAGGAAAGGGAAAAGAGAAAAAAGGGAACAATACAGTAGGAATAGAATTAAGTCATTAAACTAATAGAATCAATGAAGCACACTCTGAGACATTTCGTTTAAGTCCAATGTCCTTTCAGGTCTGATTTCTCGTTTTTTTTTTTTTTCAAGCTGGTAAATTAGTTTGCAGTTAGGGTCAGTTCCCCTGATCTGCTGTGAAGGACAGTTCAAAATAACCTCGGTTCAAAAGTTTAGTCTATGTCTTTATGAAGCTTGTCTCTCCCGTTTCGGTGTTGTTACCTTGAATCGCCAGCATGTGGTGCTATCTCATCTGCTCGCCCCAGAGGGGGTGGGGCCGGACAGGAACAAGATGGCTGCCTGCCTCCGAGCAGGCAACAGGAGCCCCGCACCGGGTGGGCAGGACAGTCTCCGTCGCAGGAGCGGTGGCAGCGATCCCAGCAGATCTTCCCTGAAGCGGTTTGATGTGGATCTCCTCCGGCCGGGTTGTGATGAGCTACCCGTGCCAGAGGCCGCGGCGGGCGAGGCGGCGGCGACGGCGGCGGCGGCGGCGGCGGCGGCGGGAGCGCTGGTGGGGGGAGAGGCTG
>NW_006996885.1:0-770 GCF_000164805.1 Carlito syrichta
TCGACATAGGGCTAAAGTCTCTGAGTTGAACTCCCAACTTATCTAGAAATTCTGCTGGCAAAGACCTGGAATCGAAAGGATAAATGAAGATGTCTTATGTCATCTATATGTAATTACTTGCATATTATTTATGGTAAAAATAATAGATGATACAAAAACTACTCACAGTCAAACCATGTAAACTTTCCTGGATCACCAACACACTTAAGTCACATATACCTTTAATTTTTTGACAATCTTGTAATCTTTATTTTTAGAATTTATCATTTTTAAACTTTTAATTATGCTTTCATAATGTATTTCTCAGTTCATAACACTAGGAAGGATTTTGTTTATATTAACATCCAACAGGGAAAATACTATTATACAATCAAACATTTTGTTTAAATTAAATTTAATCACTTTCTTCATCAAAATAGCTATTTACTGCATAATACAATCCCACTAATGCCATATCAGTTGCATTATAAAGACAAGCATAAATCAACAAAATGCCATCCAATTTGTGCAGATTAAAATCATTCTTGAGAAAACATTGAAATATGTAAAACTATGAAAACACTATTAAGTTTCTCTTAGAAACTTATTGGTTGTTTCAGCAGAAATAGATGTCTACAGGTCAACTCAATCATCTCTTTGGCTCTGGATAGAATTCTAAAAAACACAATGCCCACCATAAAAATTTAAGACACATGCTACTTTACTCAGTAATACACTAGAATAGCAAAGTCTCTGATTTCTAACTACAAAACCTCTCATTGAGTTCATGA
>NW_006996886.1:0-2797 GCF_000164805.1 Carlito syrichta
CCAGTTTGGGCAACAGAGTAAGACTCCAACTCAAAAAAAAAAAAAGTAAGGGAGAATATCAAGAATATTCAGACCAAGCACAGTGGCTCACTCCTATAATCCCAGCACTTTGGGAGGCGCAAGTGATAGAACTGCCTGTGTACACGGGTTTGAGACCAGCCTGGGCAACTTGCCAAGACCTCATCTCTACAGTAAATCAAAAAATTAGCCAGACGTGGTGGCGTGCACCTGTGGTTCCAGCTACTTGACAGGTTAAGGCAGAAGGATCACCTGAGCCCAGCAGGTGGAGGCTGCAGTGGCCGTGAGCATGCTACTGCACTCCAGCCTAGGCGACAGAGTGAGACACCAACTCAAAAAAAAGAATGGTCATAACTCTATTCCCAGCAGCCAAAACTGGAACCAATCTGATATCAGAAGAATGGGCAGCAAATTGAATAAAAATGGGTAAGGACAGATAACAAACTGGTCTACTCATATAACAGAAAATACACAACTATGAAAAAAAAAATACTGCTCTCACAGCAACATGATGACTCCCACGGGCATGATGCTGAGTGAAAGAAGCCAGACACAAAAGAGTGCAGACTGTATGATTCCTCTTCCATGGAGCTCTAGAATAGGCAAAACTAACTCGTAGATAGAAAAGCTAGAATGGGGGTTGCCCAGGCAGGGCCTGGAGAGGGGATATTGAAGAAGCATGGGGACCTTTTTAGGAATATTCTAGATTTTTATCTGAGTCATTGTAACATGAATCAATTTTTTCAGATTTGCTGACTGTATGCTTTGCTATATTTATGTTATACCCAAGTTTAGGCAAAACATTTCAGAAAAGGGGTGGGGAATTCTCGCAACACTTCTCAGAGTTAAGTATTCTTAGCCTCAGTTTACAAATAAGAAAGCCAAGGCTGGAGAGTAGAAACTGGATTCATAATCAAAGTTTCATGCTTAAGAGTTATATATAAGCCGGGCTCGGTGGCTCAGCCTGTAATCACGTGCCTTTGGGAGGCTGAGGTGAGTGGATTGCCTGAGCCCGCGGGTTCGAGACCCACCTGGGCAGCGAGACCTCATCTCTACAATAAATCAAAAAAAAATCAGCCGGGCGTGGTAGCGCATGCCTGTAATTCCAGCTACTCGGAAGGCTGAGGCGGAAGGATTGCCAGAGCCCAGCAGGTGGAGGCTGCGGTGGCGGAAGCGGCCACTGCACTCCAATCTGGGCAACAGAGTGAGACTCCAACTCAAAAAAAAAAAAAAAAGAGTTATATGTAGCTGGGCGCAGTGGCTGATGCCTTTAATCCCAGCACTTTGGTAGATGGAAGTGAGAGGATTGCCTGAGCCTAAGGGTTCAAGACCATCCTAGGCAATTTGGTGAGACCTTGTCCCTACAATAAATCAAAAAATTATAGCCGGGCTCAGTGGCTCAGCCTGTAATCCCGTGCATTGGGAGGCTGAGGTGAGTGGATTGCCTGAGCCCGCGGGTTCGAGACCCGCCTGGGCAACTTGGTGAGACCTCATCTCTACCATAAATCAAAAAATTAGCTGGGTGTGGTAGCGCATGACTGTAGTTCCAGCTACTTGGAAGGCTGAGGTGGAAGGATCGCCGGAGCCCAGCAGGTTGAGACTGTGGTGGCCGGGAGCAGCCTCCAGTCTGGGTGACAGAGTGAGACTCCAACTAAAAAAAAAAAATTAGGCTGGGCTTGGTGGCTCAGCCTGTAATCCCAGCACTTTGGGAAGCCAAGGCAAGTGAATTGCCTGAGCCCATGGGTTCGAGACCAGCCTGGGCAACTTGGCGAGACCTCATCTCTACAATAAATCAAAAATTAGCCAGATGCGGTAGCACATGCCTGTAGTTCTGACTACTTGGAAGGCTGAGGCGGAAGGATTGCCGGAGCCCAGCAGGTCAACGCTGGGGTGACCATGAGTGTGCCACTGCACTCCAGCCTGGGTGATGGAGTGAGACTCCAACTAAAAAAAAAAAAATGAGCAAAAAATATTAGCCAGATGTGGTAGCACATACTTGTAGTCCCAACTACTTGGCAGGCTGAGATGGAAGGATTGCCTGAGCCCAGCAGGTCAAGGCTGCGGTGGCCATGAGTGTGACCTTGCACTCCACTCTGGACAACAGAGTGAGGCTCTGAGTCAAAAAAAAAAAACAAAAAAAACAAGAGTTATAAATAAAATCATAGTACTTAAAACACGAAAAAGCAGAGCTGCCCCCTGGACGCCCACCTCACCCCCTCTACAAAACCTCCTGGAGTTCCAAGTAGCAGACTTTGAAAACCACTGTCCCATACCAAAGTGTCTTCTTGGAACACACAGAAACAAACCATCCACTGGGAAGCAAGAATTACCCAAACTCCTCCATTCCTGCTCTTCCAACCCCTCGGCCCAGCACAGTAGAGGCTCTCTGTGCCCTTACTTGGGGGGCCAGGTGGACCACATATCCATCGCCAACGTAGACACAGTGTCTGCAGAAAGGGTGGAAAATCTCAGTCAGGTCTCCAGGCTTGGGCTCTAGCTGCAAAACAAAGAACAGAGCTGTTAGAGATCATTAGAGGAGACCTTGGACCAGGGGTGGGGCTTGGCAAGGAAGGCGCAGCTCAGCTGGACATATGCCCCAACCCCTTCCCGGCCAGCCCGATGTTAGCCAGCCTTCACAAGCCTGTGTCCAGACCCCAGGGACTATGGATCTGCCTCTCTGTCATTACAAATTGCTAAGTGCAAACCTAGGTTTCTCCTTGGCTGGAGTCTCTACTATATTGCTACTATTTCTTATCTTTCTTTCTTTCTTTCTTTTTTG
>NW_006996886.1:4241-11200 GCF_000164805.1 Carlito syrichta
AGGTTGAGGCTGCAGTGACCTGTGATCCTGACACTGCCCTCTCGTCTGCGTGACAGAATGAGACCTCTACTCAAAAAAAAAGAAAAAAGAAAAAGACAGGCAGTGGAAACAGTCAATCATAACTTAAATGGGCAGTGGGCAGCTTATTTGTTATTTTATAGAAACTTTAAAACTGCAAACAAGCATCATATATGCCACAGTCGAAATATTTCCATGAGAATTTCACAGATAAATCATGTTTTCTTATTGCAGCACATACAATGTACCTTCCAAAATGAGGGTGTCCAGTTCTTTCTGAGAACCTGTTTCAGAACAATAGACAATGGTCACGATTTTTGAATCCCATTTGTTTTCCACAATAAAAGAAAAACATACATTGTTCAGTCAGAGAAACACAGTCTTCAAGGATTTCCAAAAGGGATTTAACTGGGGGGAATCTCCCCAGAAAGGGAAGGGCGTAAAGACCTAGCCCTGAGGGAGGCTGCAGACTGGACAAGGTGACGGTGTGGACATCAGCAATATGACATCAAGTGCTAAGCAGTCGGTGGTGAATGGGCTGGAGGAGCTCACTCTTCTAGAAAAATATTAATGGGAAGAGACCAACACATAGACACATGGTGTATTAGGCTGGGCATGGTGGCTCACGCCTGTAATCCCAGCACTTTGGGAGGCCAAGGAGGAAGGACTACTTGAGCCCAGGAGCTCAAGGTTACAGTGAGCTATGAGCACACCACTACACTGCAGCCTGGACAACAGAATAAGTCTCTGTCTCTAATAAAGAAATAACTCATTATGACAAAAACATTTAAATATTATAATCAGCTGGGTGTTGTGGCTCATGCCTGTAATCCTAGCCCTTTGGGAGGCTAAGGCGGGAGGGTGGCTTGAATCCAGGAGTTTGAGACCAGTCTGGGAAACACAGCAAGACCCCATCTCACCTTAACAGCAACAAATCATACAAATCGTGTTGGGCTCGGTGGCTCAGCCTATCATCCCAGCACTTCGAGAAGCCAAGGCAAGTGGATTGCCTGAACCCGCAGGTTTGAGACCAGCCCGGTCAACTTGGTGAAACCTCCTCTCTACAATAAAAAAAAAGCTAAAAATGAGCCAGGCATGGTAGTACACACCTGTAGTTCCAGTTACTTGAAAGGCTGAGGTAGAGAGATCGCCAGAACCCAGCAGGTTGACGCTGGGGTAGCCTTGAGCATGCCACTGCACTCCAGCCTGGGTGACACAATGAGACTCCAACTCAAAAAAAAAACATGCACACCAAAGAGCACACATTAAACACACCAGAATGGTGGTCATTGGAGAGATGAAAGTAAGGAATGGTGATTAAAGGAAACAAATAAAAAACACACACACACAAGAGAAGAGGTCTCGCAGGGACCAGCAAAGACAGGGTACCGTGAACTGAGGATATAAATAATTCACCCTTTACCACTGAGATCTAATGAGAAAAACAATGACTTACTGACACACATAAGCCAGCTCAGCTGAATCAAAACTAGGAATGTGAAAACTCATGTTCTAAATTTAGACTATGGAAACTGTGATTCATGGGCCACATTTGGACCTCTGCCTGGTTTTGTGTGGCCTACCTGCAAACTAAGAGTGGCTTGTACTTTTATTTTTTAATGTTTGGGGGAAAAGGCAAAAGAAGGTTTTATGACACATAATGACACATTTATGACACATAAATTTATGACACATAAAAACTATATGAAATTTAGGCTGAGCACAGTGGCTCACACGGAATTCTGACATTTTTTTGGAGGCCAAAGCAGCAGAACTGCTTGAACCCAGGAGTTCGAGACCAACCTGGAAAGCAGAGTGAGACTGTCTCTACCAAAAAATTAGCCAGGCGTGGTGATGCATACCTGTAGTCCCAGTTATGTAAGAACTTGAGAAGCTGAGACAGAAGGATCACCTGAGCCCAAGAAGTCGGGGCTGTGATGAGCTTTGATTGTACCACTGCTTTCCAGCCTGGACAGCAGAGTGAGACCTCGTCTCTAAAAAAATAAAAAGAAATTCAAATGTCAGTGTCCATAAAGCTTGATGGGACCCTAGCCATGCTCACAGATTTACATTTTTCCCATGGCTGCTACTTTTCTATGACAACAGGTTGAGTGGCTGAGACAGAGATCACACAGCCAGTGAGATCAGAAATGTTTATTATCTGGCCCTCTAGAGAAAGAGTTTTGCCAACCCCTGTAATAAAAGAGCCAGCACTCATCCCGGGAATCCCACTGTTTCGTGATGCCAGGTGGTTGTTTCAAAAACAAGGTCTGGGACTGCAGAGTGCCCTTCCCAACTCCAGACCCAGCAGACCGTTGCCTCCTCCAGCAGGGCTCAGGGATCCCCAGCCGGCACAGTGACCAAGGCCCTCCTACACAGCACATGCAATGACAACGGCAGAGCTGAGACTATGTGCCCACAGGATTTCAGAACAAAAAGTCTTTATCACAAAAGCAGCGTGACAAAGAACTGCCTGTCAGCTCTTTTCCTTAGCAAGCAAACCGAGGAGCAGTTTCTGGCCTCAGAAATTCATACTGGAAAAACAACCCAGCTAGGTACAGTGGCTCATGCCTGTCATCCCAGCATTTTGAGAGGCCAAGGCAAGAGGCTTGCTTTAGCTCAGGAGATTGAGACCAGCCTGGACAACACAGTGAGACCTTTCCTCAACAAAAAATACAAAAATTAGTCAGATGTGGTGGCCCACACCTGTACTCCCAGCTACTTGGGAGGCTGAGGCAGGAGGATCACCTGAGCCAAGGAAGTCGAGGCTGCAGTGAGTCATGATCGTGCCACTGCAATAACTGTGCCTAGGCAACATAGCGAGACTTTGTCTCTACAAAAAATACAAAAATTAGCCAGGTGTGGTGGTGCATGCTTGTGGTCCCAACTATCAGACAGGCTGAGGCAGAAGGATCACCTGAGCCCAGAAGGTCAAGGCTGCGGTGAGCCGTGATCATGACACTGCACTCTAGGCTGATAGATGAAAGAGTGAGACTTTGACTCAAAACAAAACAGAACAAACAACCATCAAGCAAATTATCCCAGCCGGCTCCATGGCTCAGCCTGTAATCCCACGCCTTTGGGAGGCTGAGGTTAGTGGATTGCCTGAGCCTGCAGGTTCGAGACCCGCCTGAGCAGGCGAGACCTCATCTCTACAATAAAATCAAAAAATCAGCCAGGCATGGTAGTGCATGCCTATAATTCTGGCTACTCGGAAGGTTGAGGCGGAAGGATCGCCGGAGCCCAGTAGCGCCGGAGGCTGCGGTGGCCGGGAGCGGCCAACGTACTCCAGTCTGGGCAACAGAGTGAGACTCCAACTCAAAAAAAAAAAAGAAAAGAAAAGAAAATTCTCCTCCATCCACATGCATACAGGCATTAAAGAGAGCAATGTGCATTTACATGAGCAGACACGGAAATACTGACTGGAAAAAACAAGGTGAAAGACAGTATTATTCCATTTTTGCTTAAAATACATTTTTATACATTTATAAGTAAAAAGTATGCCAGGTGCAGTGGTTCACACCTGGAATCTCAGCACTTTGGGAGGCTGAGGAGTAAGGATTGCCTGAGCCCAGGGATTCGAGACCAGCCTGGGAAACAGGCGGGACTCTGTCTCTACAGTAAATTAAAAAAAAAAATTAGCCGGGCATGGTGGTGCATGCCTCTGGTTCCAAGTTGCTTGGAAGGTTGTGGCAGAAGGATCACCTGAGCCCAGCAGTTTGAGACTGTGGTGGCTGTGAGTGTGCCTCTGCACTCCAGTCTGAGTGACAAAGTGAAACTCCGACTCAAAAAATAATAATAATAAGTAAAAAGTAACATACACTATGTATGAGCTGAGGAAAATACACCAAGCAGTTGTATATTACATATTGTGGGTGCCTGGGAATCAGGAACTGAATATTTCATATTATCTTTTTTTTGAGGTGGGATCTTACTCTGTCACCCATGCTGGAGTGCAGTGGCAGGATCATGGCTAACTGAAGCCTCAACCTCCTCAGCTCAGGTGATCCTCCCACCTCGGCCTCCCAAGTAGCTGGGACTGTTGGCACATGCCACTAAGGCCGGCTAATGTTTTTCACTTTTTTGTAGAGGTGAGGTCTTGATATGTAGCCTAGGCTGGTCTGAAACTCCCAGGCTCAAGCAATCTGCCACCTTGGTCTCCTAAGTGCTGGAATTACAGGCGTGAGCCACTGTGCCTGGCCCATATTATCTTATTGTGTGACTTTTTCACCAATATGAACTACTTTGACCATGAAAATTTTTAAGTTTTTAAATGAGGAAATAATCCCTCATGTTGATGAACTTGTAGATATTAACTGTTGCCAAAACCTCATGAAACTGTCTCTTACTAAGGGGTATTTATTATTTTAATTATTTTCTAGTGTTCCAAAATGTTTAAATAAGCATGTGTTCATTTTAGAATAAAAAATAAAACTGACTGGATGCAGTGGTTCAAGCCTGTAATCCCAGCACTTTAGGAGGCCAAGGCAACAGGATTGCCTCAGCCCAGCAGTTCAAGACCAGCCTGAAGCTGGGCTTGGTGGCTCAACCTGTAATCCCGCGCCTTTAGGAGGCTGAGGTGAGTGGATTGCCTGAGCCCGCGGGTTCGAGACCAGCCTGGGCAACTTGGCAAGACCTCATCTCTACAATAAATCAAAAACTTAGCTGGGTGTGGTAGTGCATGCCTGTAATTCCGGCTACTCAGAAGGCTGAGGCGGAAGGATTGCCGAAGCCCAGCAGGTCGAGGCTGCAGTGGCTGGGAGCGGCCACTGCACTCCAGTCTGGGCAACAGAGTGAGACTCCAACTCAAAAAAAAAAAAAAAAGACCAGCCTGGCCGACTTGGTGAGACCACGTCTCTACAATACATATTTAAAAAACTAGCTGGGCGTGGTAGCATACATCTGTAATTTCAGCTACTTGGAAGGCTGAGGCGGAAAGATTGCCTGAGCCCAGCAGATCGATGCTGGGGTGGCCATGAGCCTGTCACTGCACTCAGTCTGGGTGACAGTGAGACTCTGACTCAAAAAAATGATAAAAAATCAAACAAATGGCCGGGAATGGTGGTTCACACCTGTAATCTCAGCATTTTGGGAGGGGAATATGGGAGGATTGCTTGAGGCCAGGAATTCAAGATCAGTTGGACAGCACAGTGAAGCCCTGTCTCAACAAAAATAAAAATTAAGCCTTGACAAAACTAATGTATTCAATTTTGGGAACCCATACAATCACTAACAAACATAAATAGGTATCAACATATATTTATTTATTTATTTACTTATTTTTATTTTATTTTATTTTTTTTTTGAGTTGGAGTCTCACTCTGTCGCCCAAACTGGAGTACAGTAGCCGTTCCCAGCCACCGCAGCCTCGACCTGCTGGACTCCGGCGATCCTTCTGCCTCAGCCTTCTGGGTAGCCGGAACTACAGGCACGCACTACCATGCCCGGCTAATTTTTTGATTTATTTTAGAGATGAGGTCTCACCAAGTTGCCCAGGCGGGTCTTGAACCCGTGGGCTCAGACAATCCACTCACCTCGGCCTCCCAAAGTGCTGGGATTACAGGCTGAGCCACTGAGCCCAGCCAACATGTATTTAAATAATAAAAATAAATACACACACACAAGCAAAAAGACTGGAAAGATATACACCAACATCCTAACAAACATTTCCTCGGTGTGGGGGCTAAGGGAAGCGTCGGGGACTCTTTTTAGTAACTTCTATTTTTTGGTATTTTCCAGTTCTTCTACAATGAGCATTTTTAAGTTTACAACACTCTTCCCAACATTTTATGATGATAAATTCTCAAACACACAGTTTGAATATTCAGTCATTCAAAGTTAAAGAAAGATTGTTTGACAAACATCTGCATACCCATCCCACAGACTGTGCTACTAGATGACCATATTTGCTTCATCGCTGGTAAGTCCATCTATCCATCCCTCCTGTTTAGTACCTTTTTTTTTTTTGAGTTGGATTCTCTCTTCATTGCCCCAGCTAGAGTGCAGTGGCACATTCACAGCCACCACAGTCTCAATCTGGTGGGCTCAGGCGACCCTTTCACCTCAACCTTCCAAGTAGCTAGAACGACAGGCGCACACTGCCATGCCCGGCTTAATTTTGAATTTATTGTAGAGACAAGGTCTCATCAAGTTGCCCAGGCTGGTCTCGAACCCCTGAGCTCAGGCAATCCTCTCACCTCAGCCTCCCAAAATGCTGGGATTACAGGCTTGAGCCACTTCGTCTGGCCTAAACTATATTTTTTATTTAAGTAATTGACAAGTTGAGCACTGTGGGCATCCCAGGCGATGTCAGGCAATGACAACACATTAGATCTGTGTGTGATGTGCTCTGATTTGGAGCTCAAGCTCTCTGGCTCCTGACCCCAAGCCAGCAGGCTCCATCCTCAGCTGTGTTCGGACAGGACACGCTGACACCCAGAATCATCACGCATTTTGGGCAGTTCCCCTCCCCCCACCCTGGGGAAGTGGTGTAAGTGCTGATGACACCCCCAAGAATTCTTCCTCCTTGGGGGATGCCAGCCTGTGCCCTGGAGGGTCCAGGAACTCATTCACTGCTCAAAGCTCAACAGATACTCGCCAAGTCGTGGGCTAGGTACCAGCCCAGGCACCTGGGCTGTGTCTATGAGCAAAGCAAGGAGCTTTTTTCCAGTAGCTGGAAGAGAGACAAAAGATTTAACAATACCTTAGTAGGCCAGGCACAGTGTCTCATGCCTGTAATCCCAAAACTTTGGAAGGTCACGGTAAAAGGAATGCTTGAGCCCAGGGGTTCAAGACCAGCCTGGGCAACACAGCAAGACCCTGACTCTACAAAAAAAAGTGTTTTTTTTGTTTGTTTGTTTGTTCGTTTGTTTGTTTGTTTGCTTGTTTTTGAGTTGGAGTCTCACTCTGTCACCCAGACTGGAGTGCAGTGGCCACTCCCG
>NW_006996887.1:0-5387 GCF_000164805.1 Carlito syrichta
CCATTTGGCAGAGCACTGTAGGTAAATTCTTGAAACCTAAGGATTGCTCAGAAGTCAACGTCCCACCCATCATGATGTCAAAGTCCAGAGTGTGATGTCATCATTGACAAACTGACATGCTTGTTTTCCTGACTTTGCTCTCATCTTTTAAACTTAAAAATTAGCCTTTTAGGAAATCTATAGATTCCATTCCATATCCGTTAAAATATGAACATCATTCTCATCAGACCTGAAAATGATAATAAAGAATTCATATAAAAACATAAACAACCAAGGATAGCCAAAAGAATCCTTAGCATAAGAGACAAAGCAGGAGGTATCACTCATCCAGACTTCAAACATTACTCTAAGGCTACTGTAATCAAAAAAGCCTGGTATTGGTACAAAAACAGGCACATCGACCAATGGAACAGGACAGAGATACTGAAATCAAAGCCTCAATGTGTCTACCAACTCAGATTTGACAAAACATCCAACCACCACTGGGGAGAAGAGAACGTATTCAGTAAATATACTGAGAGAAGACTGACTACATGCGGAGGATGGAAAGAGGAACCCGACCTATCATGATACATATTTACTCTAAATGGATCAAGACCTAAACATAAAACCTCACAATACAACAATCTTACAAAACGCAGGAGACACCTTTATGGAAATTGGAACCAGGAACCAATTCCTCTTCAGACATCTAAGTGCCCATACGTTAAGAAATAAGATAGACAAGTGAGACCTCATCGAATCAATGAGCTTCTGCGAAACAAAGCAAAAGAAAACATCTAAAGAGCAGGGAGACAGTCAAAGGGATGGGAAAAAATATTCTCAACTATATATGTGACAAAGGCCTAACATCTAAGATCTACCAGGTACTCAAATACTCCAAAAAGAAACAAACAGCCACTTTAAAAATGGGCAAAATACATGAATAGACACTTCACAAAAGAAGAGATATTCGCAACCAGCAGACATATGAAGAAGTGCTCAGCTTCACTCATCAACACAGATGTGCAAATCAAAGCCACACTGAGATACCTCCTAGCCCCTGAAAGAATGGAAATACTTATTAAAACAAACAACAGATACTGGCGAGGATGCGGAGAAAAGGAAATGCTTCCACATTGCAAGTGGACGGAAAACTACTTCAATCTCTCTGGAATATACTGTGACTGTATCTAAAGAGACTATAAATAGACCTTCCATGTGACCCAGTAATTCCTCTATAAAAAATATACCTGAAGAAACTCAAATCATATTACCAAAAAGATAACTGCACAAGGATGTCTGTTGCAGCTCTATTCACAATAGTAAAAAACATGACACCAACCATGACGCCCATTGAAGTTGGAATGCATAAGACACATGTTGTACATATACACAATGGAATATTATTCAGCCATAAAGAAGGACACATACATGGATTTTGCAGCCAGTTGGATGGATTTGGAGTTGATCATTCTCACTGATTTATCACAGAAACAAAGAACAGAATTCCATAGGTTCTCACTCACTAGCTGACCTCGAACAATTAAAATGCTATGTCAGTGATTGACAGTAGTGGGAATATGTCAAGTGGGAGTGGTAAAATTGGTAATTGAGGGATACTGCTAAGGGAGGGAGGGACATAACTCATCAATCTGGTTTCCTGCATGATCACTGTTTGTAAACCTAACCCTGTATTGTACCCCACAGCTTTACAATAAAAATTGAAATAAATATTTAAATAAATTTACAAATAAATGAAAGTTGTAAAACGTGCAACAGACTTCATTTGTTTTATTTTACATTTTAGTTTTTTTTAATTTTAAACATGAGAACAATTCAACGTTGGGTATGCAAATGTTCATCATGCAAGGAATGATTTTGCACTAACTGATTATACTTCATGATATTTCTTTCCCCATAATATGTTAGAATAACATTGTATAACTCTGCTTTCATCTTTGCCAACTCATATGTTTCTTTCATAAATGGTGAATGTTTTAGTCCACAGAAATAATAACTTGTTGAGATTCCAGATGTATATCATCCATTGATAATTAAACCTTGAGCAACTCTGTACCAAAGTGCTATTTGAAGACAAAATGCATAATAAATCTTAACATTTTTAGAACAAAAGAAGTATTACAATTTAATATAACTTTTTCCTTTCTTAAAATTTGTGCCATTTTTTGTTACCTTCTGTAGTTTCTGCTAGGTAATTCTGATTAAATGATACAGATATGCAAACCTTAAGGAAAAGTTCCCCCTACACTCTTGAAAGAGATAAATCACATTCCCTGGATGTTTTAAAACAATTTATATTTTTCAAAGTGTATTTCCATTGAATCACCTAGTATTTTCTCTACCTAAGACACAATGCTGTACTCTGCAAAAAGACTCTGCTGATTAATTTGATTTTTTTTTACTCGCCAGGCATTTAAAATCTGGGACCCAAAAAAAGATAATTTAGGGCTCAATATTTATAAAACAAAATAACATGGAGTTTTCAAAAAGTAATTTTTTGGCATCTCATAAGATTAAAAATTTAGATAATTGAAAATTCTGGAAAATTGACTTTTATCTTAGCTAATGCAATGATCCAATCTTGAGAGAAAAACTGCTCAAAGGCTGCCAAATTATATTATAAACACCAGAATGTTTCCAAACACAAGAAAGTGCTAAAATATTAATTTGTGGTGTTATAAGCAAGCTCCAACAGGACTCTGTGCCTATAAGAAGCAATATTGCCTAGATAGAACACAATGTAAAAACGCCTTCAAAAATAGGGGAGATATTTTCTGTGACCTCCCATGAAATTGTTCCCCATCAAGTTGAAAAATCAAGTACTCTGAAATTACAATGCGTTTCTTCTCAAAATCAGCAGCACTTATTTTTCCAAACATAAGTAGTGTTTAAGAAAATCAGTCTACAGTATGGTTTAGAGTAAACACGCCAGAACACCTCCTGACTAACAGTCTGCTTTGATGATTGAAATTTTTCTTTTAAAAGATTACCTTGTCTGCAACCCCCTCAGGTTCCCTCCCATGGTGGGAGCTTTTCTCTCCTCTCAATATATCCTGTTTAAAAAAAAAAGACTAACTTCCTGAGTGAATGCTTGAATGGCCACTTATCCTGGAGAAGTTTTTCAATTGGTGTGAACACCTTGTTTTCTTCAGCTCTTGGGACTGAAAATCCGTCATGTCTACAGCATTTGGCAGAGCAGTGTAGGCAAATTTTTGAAACCTAAGGATTGCTCAGAAGTGAAGTTCCCACCCATTATGATGTCAAAGTCCTAAGGCTGATGTCATCATTGACAAACTGACATGCTTGTTTCCCTGACTTTGCTCTCAACTTTAAAATTTAAAAATTAACTTTTAGGCAATCTACAGATTCCATTCAATACCCATTAAGTAACCAACATCATTCTTCTCAGACCTGAAAATGACAATAAAGAATTCATATAAAACATAACCACGGAGAGCCAAAAGAATCCTTAACATAAGAAACAAAGCAGGAGGTGTCACTCATCCAGACTTCAAACTTTACTCTAAGGCTACAGTAATCAAAAGAGCCTGGTATTGGTACAAGAAAAGGCACACAGACCAATGGAACAGGATAGAGATTCTGGAACTAAAGCTTCAATTTGTCAACCAACTCAGATTTGACAAAACATCCAACGATCACTGGGGAGAAGAGAACGTATTCAGTAAATGTACTGGGATAAGACTGACCACATGCAGAAGATGAAAACAGGCAACATAACTATCATGATACATGTTTACTCTAAATGGACCAAAGACCTAAACATAAAACCTCACACTACAAAATCTTAGAAAATGCAGGAGGCACCTTTATGGAAATTGGAACGAGGAACCAATTCCTCTTCAGACATCTAAATGCCCATATGTTAAGAAATAAGATAGACAAGTGAGACCTCATCAAATCAATGAGATTCTGCAAAACAAAGCAAAAGAAAACATCTAAAGCACAGGGAGACAGCCAAAAGAATGGGAAAATATATTCTCAATTATGTGACAAAGGCCTAATATCTAGGATCTAGAAGGTACTCAAATGCTACAAAACAAAGCAAAAAAACAGCCACTTTAAAAATGGGCAAAATACATGAATAGACACTTCATAAAAGAAAAGGTATGTACAACCAGGAGACACATGAAAAAGTGCTCAGCTTCACTCACCCTCACAGATGTGCAAATCAAAGCCACACTGAGATACCACCTAGCCCGTGAAAGAAAGGAAATACTTCTTAAAACAGACAACAACAGATAATGGCAAAATTGCGGAGAATAAGAATTGCTTCTACTTTGCAAGTGGACTGCAAACTACTGCAATCTCTCTGGAATATACTGTGACGGTATCTAAAGAGACTAGAAATTGACCTTCCATGTGACCCCGTAATTCCTCTATAAAAAATATACCCGAAGGAACTAAAATCATATTACAAAAAAGATACCTGCACAAGGATGTTTTTGCAGCTCTATTCACAACAGTAAAAAACATGACACCAACCACGATGTCCATTGAAATTGGAATGCATTAAAAAAAGTGGTACACATACACAATGGAATATTATTCAGCCATAAAGAAGGACACATATATGGATTTTGCAACCACTTGTAAGGATTTGGAGTCCATAGTTCTCAGTGATTCATTACAGCAAATAACTGAGTTCCATAGGTTCTCACTCATTGGCTGACCTTGAACAATTATAAGACTATAAGAAGTGATTAGCAGTAGTGGAAAGCTGTCGAGTGGGAGCGGTGAAATTGGTAGTGGAGGGATACTCCTAAGGGAAGGAGGGGCATAACTCATCAACCTTGGTCACTGCATGATTATTGTTCATCATTCCAACCCTGAATTGTACCCCACAGCTTTATAATAAAAATTGAAATAAATATATAAATAAATATACAAATAAATGAAAGTTTTATAATGTGCAACAGACTTCATTTGTTTTATTTTACTTTTTAGTTTTTTTAACTTTAAATATGGGTTCGATTTAACATTGGGTATAAAAATGTTCATCATGCAAGGAATGATTTTTAACTAACTGTGTAATACTTCAATGATAACTACTTTCCCTATAAATACGTTAGAATACATGGCATAACTGCTTTCATCTTTTAGAACTCAAGAGTTTCTCCCATAAATGGTGAATGTTGTATTCTAGATAAATTATAACTTGTTGAGATTCCAGATGTATATCATCCTTAGATAATTAACTTTGAGCAACTCTGTACCTAAGTGCTATTTGAAGACAAAATGCATAATAAATCTTAAAATTTTTAGAACAAAGTATTACAATTTAATACAAATTTTTTAATTCTTAAAATTAGGATACATTTTTTTATTACCCTCTGTAGTTTCTGCTAGGTTATTCTGATTAAATG
>NW_006996888.1:0-1130 GCF_000164805.1 Carlito syrichta
CCACTGAAAATGACCTACCTCTTATCCATCCAACGTTCTGCAAAATCCTTCTATCTGTCCATTTTTATGGCTGAATAATATTCCACTGTGTATATACCACATATTCTTTTATCCATTCCAGTTTTGATGGGCAACGTGCTTGGTAACATGTTTTTTTGCAGTTGTTATTAGAGCTGCAAAAACCATACTGGTGCAGGTATCATTTTGGTAAAATGATTAGAATTCCTCCAGGTATATTCTCTACAGTGGAATTACTGACTCACATTGTAGGTCAATATCTTGTCCCCTTAGAAATAACCACACTCTTTCCCAAAGTTGTTGCTCTACTTTTCAGTCCACATGTAGTGTATAAGCATTTATTTTTTCTCAAATCCTTACCAGCCTCTGTTATTGTTTGTTTTATTAATGATGGCCAGTCTTACATGGGGTATGTGGTATTTCAAATTGTTCTCATTTGCATTTCTTTGATGATGACTTAGTCAGAGCAATTTTCATGTGTCTGCTGGCTGCCCTTATCCCTTCTTATGAAAAGTGTTCAATCACGTATTATACACACTTTTCAAAGGGAATGTTTCTCTGATTTTTCTGAGTGTTTGTGTTTCTTGTAGATTCTAGATGTTATGCTTTTTTTATAGATATATACTTGGAGAATCCTTTTTCCCATTCTGTTGGCTGTATCTCTGCTCTTCTGATGTTTCCTTTTGCATTGCAGAAGTATATTAATCTGATAAGATTACACTTTTCTAACTAACTTTTTACGGCATGGTATTTAGGGTTCAGAATAGGAATTCGTTTCCGGTTCCAGTTTCAATAATGCTGTCTCCTGTGCTTTCCAAGATTATTATAATGTGGTGATTAACGTTTAGGTCTTTGATCCATTTAGAGTTAATGTGTATGGTGATAGTTAGGAGTCCTGTTTCACCCTTGTTCAAGTGTTCAGCCTTTTCCCACCACCATTTACTGAAAATATTTTCCATTACCCAGTGGATCTTGGAATTTTTTTACAAGATGTGTTGTTTGAGAATTTGAGGATTTCATTCTCTGTCCTGATCCATAGGCCTATGAACCTATTCTTGTACCAATACCAGGCTGTGTTGATTACTGTAAATATATAGTAAAGTTGAAGCCTG
>NW_006996889.1:0-4064 GCF_000164805.1 Carlito syrichta
CGCAGGTCGGAATTGAGATGTGTTTTGAAGATTCCACATTTTAGGGAGGGTCTTGTGAAGGGGAATCAAGAATCTAGGATTCCAGTTTCCAACGAACATTATGAGAGTCTTTCTCTTGATATCCAAAGAACTGGAGATCTCAGTCACCAATAAGTGTCTTGGTATCCTGCGGAGTGAAGTGGAAACCTGGGTAATGGGAATCGTCATATACAGGAACCTACACGTCATATTGCTTAGGAAATATAAGAAATCTAGTTTACATGAATCTTCAATCCTCAAAACTACAGATCATCTTCCTAAGTGGTAATCACCATTCAGGTTATAGAAGTAGGAATCTGGGTAATGGGAGTCCTCATATAAAGGAAACTTCACTGCCTCTTGCTAAGTAGGAATAAGGAATCTGCCTTACTCGTGTCCTCTTTCACAAAAAAGCTTCAGTTCGTCTTCCTATGGGCTAAACACGCATCAGGTGTTTTTAGCATGAATCTGGGGAAATAGAGTCCTTATATATAGTAAACTACATGATCTTTTGCTGCGAAAGAATAAGGAATCTGGGTTACACGAGTCCTCCATCCCAAAAATCTACAGGGCATCTTGGAAAGGGCTAAAAAGAATCATAGTTTCGAAGCAGGATCTATGTAATGAGAGTCCTAATATACAGGAAAATACATGGCCCCTTGCCAAGGAAGAAAAAGAATCGGGTTATAGCAGTCCTCAGGCCTAAAAATCAACAGGCCATCTGCTGTGGGCTAAACAAGTATCAGGGTTTAGAACCTGCAACATAGGTATTAGCAGTCATCATATACAGAATCTACACAATCTTTTGCTAAGGAGAAATAAGAAACCTGTTTCACGCGGTTCCTCCATCCCATTTTGTACATGACATCTTGCTAAGGGCTAAACAAGAATCAGGGTTTCCAAACAGGGTTCTTGGGAAAGGGAATCCTCATATACAGGACATTACACAGCTGCTCGCTAAGGATGAATAAGGAATCTGTGATACACTAGTCCCCAATCCGAAAAATTCTCAAGGTGTCTGGCTAGAGAATGAACAAGAATCCGGGCTTCGTGCTCGTCCCATATTTCGGAGATATTTGGCTTGTGGGTATTATGAATCAGTCATTTCAGAACTCCAGCAACATTCTGGTCCTCTTGAGACTTGTAATCGGGTATCGGGTAGTACAAGTCCCTTAGGTTCCTCGGGACAATCAAGGCCAGATTCCCAGAAGAAAAGTATCATCTTGCCGTATTTAGATGTAACTTTGGTGTAAGGATGAACTTGGTAATCCTTAAAATTCCGTTTGTACTTTATTTGGAGAGGGGCTGAGGGTTTCGCAGTTGCTAAATATTTAGTACGAATTATTAAAATGTAACCAGGATTCATGGAATCCACATTCCTAGGAAACATCTTGGCATCTACATTTTTGTATACAGAGTTTCTTGCTGAGAACGGAAAGGGAATTGGGTTCTTGTAGTTCTCAATTGCCTAAATCTACAACAAGTCTGGATAAGGATTAGTCAGCAATCTGGGCTTCTATGTCGCCACATTATTAGGGTGTATTTTGAAAAGGGAACCAGGAATCTTGGATTCCAATTCCACAAGAACTTTATGGGAGTCTTTCTCTTGATATCCAAGCAACTGAAATACTAGGCCACCACGAAATGTCTCGGCATCTTGCTGAGAACGAAGCAGGAATTCCAGTAATGGCAGTCCTAATACACAGAGCACTACACGACCTGTTGCTACGGAAGAATAAGGAATCTTGTTTACATGAGTCCTCCATCCCAAAAATCTGCAGACCGTCTTGCGAAGAGATAACCACTGTTCAGATTTGGGAAGTAGGAATCTAGATAATGGGAGTCATCGTATACAGGAAGCTGCACTGTCTATTGCTAAGGAAGAATAAGGAATCTGGTTTACACATGTCCTAAATCCCCAAAAAAACTTTGGGGTGTCTTGCTAAGGGCTAAACACGAATTTGGGTTTTTTAAGCATAATCTAGGGAAATTAAATCCTCATGTAAAGGCAACTGCACGGACTTTTCCTAAGAAAGAATAAGGAATCTGGGTGACATGTGTTCTCAATCCTCAAAAAACTACACGGCGCCTTCCTAAGGTCTAAACAAGCATCAGTGTTTCGACGCATATATCTTGGAAAGTGAGTACTCATATACAGGTAACTGCACAACTGTCGCTAAAAATAAGGAATCTGTGTTATACGAGTCCTCAGTCCTGAAAATCTGCAGGGCATCGTGGCTGTTGGCGAAAGAAGAATCAGGGATTCGAGGCATGAATGTGGGTAATAGCAGTCCTCATATACTGGAAACTACATGACCTCTTGCTAAGAAAAAAGAAGAAATCTGTGTTCGACAGGTCCTCTATCAATAAATCTACAGGGCGTCTTACTAAGGGCTACCCAAGAATCAGGGTTTGGAAACAGGAATCTAGGGAAAGAGAGTCCTCATATAGAAGACACTACACGGCCTCCAACCAAGGATGAATAAGAATCTTTGCTGTACGAGTCCTCAGTCCAAAAAATTCCCAAGGTGTCTGCTATGGGACAAACAAGAAACAGGGCTTCAAGCTCCCCAAATGTTTCGGAGCAATTTAGCATGCAGATATTACGAATCAGTCATTTCAGGACTCCAGCAACATTCTGGTCCTCTTGAAATTCTTAAACGTGTATCGGGCCCTCCAAATCCGTTAAGTTTCTTGGAACAATTAAGGCCAGATTCCAGGACAAAAAAAATATTCTTGCCATATACGGATGTAACTCTGGTCTTAGGGTGAGCCATGTATTCCTTCCCCTTCCGTTTCTCTTTTTATTTTGAGAGGGGACCAGAGTTTTGCAATTGTCAAATGTTTAGCACGTATTTTTAATGGTAACAGGAATCATGGATTCCACGTAACTAGAAATCTTCTGGACATCTGTCTTTTTGTATATAGAGTGTGGAATTCACATCAACAGGGAAGATCAGGGCATCTTACTGAAACGAAATGGAAACCTGGTTCTGGGAGTTCTCATTAACCAGAATCTACAGGGCCTCTTCATTAGGTTTAATCAGCAATCTGGGCTTCTGGATTCCTATATTTTTCAGAGCTACTTGCTCCGTGATACGCTAAATGTGTCATTGCAGATCCACAGAAACTTTTGGTACTCTTGTTAGTTGTAATCTAGGATCAGGCCCTACAAATCCTCTTGTGTCCTAAGAACATCTACCACCATAATCATGTTCCCCAGACGAAAGGCATATTGGTATAAAATCCCTCGATTCAGGTGACCTCAAACTACAGAAAATTCTTGTGGGCAGGCAGGTCGGAATTGAGATGTTGGGTTTTGTAGATTCCACATTTTGAGGAGGTCTTGTGAAGGGGAAGCAAGAATCCTGGATTCCAGTTTCCAAAGAACTTATGGGAGTCTTTCTCTTGATATCCGAAACAACTGGAATTCTCGGTCACCAGGAACTGTCTCGGCATCCTGCAGAGCGAAGCGGGAAGCTGGGTAATGGGTATCGTTATATACAGGATACTACACATCATATTGCTTAGTAAGTATAAGGAATCTTGTTTACATGATTCCTCAATCCCAAAAAATACAGGTCGTCTTCGTAAGAGGTAACCACGAATCAGATTTTTGAAGTAGGAATCTGGGAAATGGGAGTCCTCACATACAGGAAACTTCACTGCCTATTGCTAAGTAAGAATAAGGAATCTGCGTTATTCCTGTCCTCAATCACAAGAAAACTTCGGGTCGTCTTGCTATGGGCTAAAAACGAATCAGCGTGTTTTAAGCATGAATCTGGAAAATTGGAATCCTTATATACAGGCAATCACATGACCTTTTGCTAAGAACGAATAAGGAATCTGTCTTAAACAAGTCCTCAATACCAAAAATCTAAAGGACATCTTGGAAAGGGCTAAAAAATAATCAGAGTTTCAAAGCAGGATCTATATTATGAGAGTCCTAATATACAGGATAATACACGGCCATTGCCAAGGAAGAAAAAGAATTAGGGTTATAGCACTCCTCAGTCAAAAAAATAAACAGGGCCATCTGCTGTGGA
>NW_006996890.1:0-679 GCF_000164805.1 Carlito syrichta
CTCTTTTCTTTTTTTTTTTTGAGTTGGAGTCTCACTCTGTCACCCAGACTGGAGTGTAGTGGCCGCTCCCGGCCACTGCAGCCTCGCCTGCTGGGCTCCGGCGATCCTTCCGCCTCAGCCTTCCAAGTAGCTGGAACTACAGGCATGCGCTACCACACCCAGCTGATTTTTTTATTTTTATTGTAGAGATGAGGTCTTGCTGCCCAGGCGGGTCTCAAACCCGCAGGCTCAGGCAATCCACTCACCTCAGCCTCCCAAAGGCGCTGGATTACAGGCTGAGTCACTGAGCCCAGCTACATTTTTCTTTCTGTAGACTGTCATTGCAGTGACTGTCAGCATTTTTTGGAATATATCTAAAGAAAAAGTCATTTGGAAATTCACCTAATTTGAGTTTAGTTGGATATTTTTATGTGGTTCGCAGTCACTTTGTGTTTACTTAAGTTAGTGAAAGAATGACTTCCAGAAATACTTCCACTAGCACTATGTGGATCTACCTGGAGTCATGGCATGTAGGTGTAGACTAGAGGTTATATCTTAGAATGTGGGCCGTGGCTCCTGAAAATGTGAACACTGAAAAGATTACAGATGTGACATGTGTGAATCCAGAAGCAAGGCTGGAAAATTCTTCCTACCCTACCATATTTTAATAATTTCTCTTCTGTCAGAAATACATGAAATA
>NW_006996891.1:0-786 GCF_000164805.1 Carlito syrichta
TCGTCTGATTCTACTTGCCATATTAGTGTCGTCTGATACTAATTGCCGTATTAGTATCATCTCATACCACTTGCCTTATTAATGCGGTCTGATGCCCCTTGCCTTATTAGTGCGTCTGATACTCTTAGCCTTATTAGTGCCATCTAATATTCCTTGGCTTATTAGTGCCATCCAATACTCCTTGGCTTATTAGTGCCATCCAATACTCCTTGCTTTCTTAGTGCCAAATGATTATACTTCCCTTATTAGTGCCGTCCAATACTACATGTCTTATTAGTACTGACTGGTCCGACTTGCTTATTAGTGCCGTTTGATCCTAATTATAGAGCCATCTGATACTACTCCTATTATATCCTATTAGTGCCGTTTGATCCTAATTATTAGAGCCATCTGATACTACTCCCCTTATTAGTGCCGTCTGATACTAGTTGCCTTATTTGTGCCGTCTGATCCTACTTGCCTTATTAGTGCCGTCTGATACTACTTGTCGCATTTGTGCCATGTGATACTACTTACCTTCTTAATCCCGTCTGATACTACCAGCTTTCTTAGTGCCATCTCATACTACTGGCATTCTTAGTGTCGTCTGATACTTCTTGCCTTCTTAGTGTCGTCTCATACTACTTGCCTTATTAGTGTCGTCTGATACTCCTTGCCTTCTTAGTGTCGTCTGATACTATTGCCTTCTTAGTGTCATCTGATACTACTTGCCGTCTTAGTGTCGTCTGATACTACTTGCAATCTTAGTGTCATTGGATACTACTTGCATCTTAGTGTCATCGGATA
>NW_006996892.1:0-639 GCF_000164805.1 Carlito syrichta
ATGTTGTGTCTTTATTTTCATTTGTATCAAATTATTTTTTTTGTGACTGATTTCATTGTTATTCAAAAATCATTCAGGAAAAAGTTGTTTAGTTTCCATGAATTTGTGTGGTTTTTAGGATTCCTCTTAGGGTTGATTTCTATTTTTAATTCTTGCAAAATCAGAAGACACTTAATATGATTTTGTTTTGTTTTGTTTGGAATTTATTAAGACTTGATTTATGACTAAGTATATAGTAAACCTTAGAGCATGTCTCATGTGCAGATGAGAAAAATGTGTATTCTGTGGTTTGGGAGTGAAATATTCTGTAGATGTCTGTGAGATTCAATTGATCAAGTGTCAAATTGAAGTCCAGAATTTCTTTGTTAAATTTCAGCTTCAATGAATTTGTATAAAACTGTTAGTGGGGTGCTGAATTTCCCCACTATTATTGTGTGCCTGAGTCCTCTCTTAGGGTTAGTAGCAATTGTTTTATAAACCTGGGTACTCCTATATTAGATGCATATATCTTTAGTTATTGCTTCTTGTTGACTTAAGCCCTTTAATATTACATGGTAACCTTCACTGTCTTTTTCTTTTCTTTTTTTTTTACTTTTTGTTCCTTTAAAAGTCTTGTTTTTATCTGATACAACAATGACA
>NW_006996893.1:0-703 GCF_000164805.1 Carlito syrichta
CAGTTAACTAATGGATTAATTCAGCGAGTTGAGTCAGCTAGCTAGATAGCAAAAGGGTTGAGTTACCTACTTGACTAGGCTAGATAGCTAGTCAGCGAATGAGTTAAGTCAGTTGGAAGTTCAGCTAGCTAGCTAGATAGCGAACGAATTAAGTGACCTGGTTGAGTCAGCAAGCCAGCTCATTAATAATATGTCAGATGATTAAGTCACCTAGCTAGTACGTTACATACCGATTAAGCTAACTAGTTATCTAGCTGGTTACATCAGCTGGCTAGCAATGTAGCTAACTATTTAAGTCAGCTTGTTAGCTAGGTAGCTAGATAGCTAGCTAACTATTTAAATCAGTTGGTTAGCTAGGTAGCTAGCTAGTTAGCTAACAATTTAAGTCAGCTGACTAGCTAAGGAGTTAATAGTTAAATCAGCTACTTAACTCAGCTGCCTAGCCAGCTGGCTAGCTAGATTGTGAACAAGTTAAGTCAGTTGACTAGTCAGCTGGATAGCTGGTTAATTCAGCTAGTCAAGATAGCTCGCTAGCCAATTGGCTAGGTAGGTAGCTAGCTAGTTAAGACAACTAGATAGCTACCTGACTAGCTAGTGTTGTCAGCGAGTTAAGTCAAACTGGCTAGCTTGTTAAGTCAGCTAGTTTAGTCAGTTGTCTAGCCACTGGCTAGGTAGGTAGCTAGCTAGATAAATCAGCTTGCTA
>NW_006996894.1:0-1049 GCF_000164805.1 Carlito syrichta
TGACCAAAAATTTCTAACCCCAACTCTTTGATTTTACAGTGTCAATAATTCTGCCACCAGGCCAAGAAGACAAAATTAAAATTTATGGGATAAATGTGTTACTAAGCAAAGTGTGACCTTACTACCTTATTTCTATGGAACTTTGTTTGCATGTCCAGGGTTTCAGGTTTTGACACTGAGAGGAGGCAGGGGCTCAGCAGGAAAGAACCAGCAGGTAGAGAAGGAGATGGACATTGGTTGGGGAGAATATGAGGGAGCGAACTGCAGAGGGTGAACTTCAAGCAAAGTAGATCACACATCCAGGACAGGATAAACTAGACAGAAAGCTATTCTGATTAGAAACAGCATCTTCGCTCCTATTTTATTCTTTAGTTGTTTAGAATCTCTCAGAAGGGAAGAAAATCCTTTCTTCTTTTATAGCCTCTTATGAAATCAGACATCATCCAAGAGAATTTTGTCCTTTTAACACAGAAAATACCAAATTTCACTTTTATAACAGTGGGATTCTTGATACTTGGGGGCTTTTCTAAAATTTTTTAGACAAACTTATGCAATCTTAGCCTTTATGGACCAATATAATCAATACACCCTAACTGGAACCTTTGGCAACTTTCTACATTTACTCAGGCTCTGTCCTACACTTCCATTTTCGTCACACTGGAACCAATTTCATCTGCATTAGGAGAAACTACCCTCTTATTCTTTGAGACAAATGTAATGGATGGATAACGATCTTTCCCACAGAAACTTCTATTTCACGGAGATCATTAGGAGATAGTTGTGAGAGTCTTTAATTTACAGGGGATTATTCAAATTTTAAGGATTTCAATAATATACCACATATTTAATATTCAATAGACATAAAGTATAAAATGATATATTTTTTTAAAAAAAAGAAGGAAAGGCAATCATGAACTGATACTGAGTCATGAAAGCTATGATTTTTAAATTTCATGTCCAGATGTCAAAACAACAATAGTAGATCATCATGTCATTCCTTATCATATTTTCTATGACCATGATCTAAGTAGTCCGAGCTTCTTGCACTA
>NW_006996895.1:0-1558 GCF_000164805.1 Carlito syrichta
CATAAGAACAAAACAAAAGGAATAGAATAAAGTCAGTAAACTAACAGAATCAACCCAAGCACACTCTGAGACTTTTCCTTTAAGTCCAATGTCCTTTCAGCTCTGGTTTCTAACTGTCTTTACAGGCTGGTAGATTTGTTCAGAGTTAGGGTTGGCTGCCCTTGGCCTGCTATGGAGGATGGTTCAGATCTGGGCTCCTTGCCCAGTCTATCACTCAGATCTGGCCTGTGTCTATTTATCAAGGGGAAAGGGCTGTCTTTCCATTTTGATGTTGTTACCTTGGATCCCTAGCAAATGGTGCTATCTCACCACTCTAGTTGATCTTTATTCACAGCAGCTGGAGATTGCCAGGTGATGCAGGCTGGGGTTGGTGGAAGTCAAAGGCTGTCCAGGATGGGAGGGAGCAGACAATGGTAGCAGCAGTGGTGGCCGCCACCTCACAGTACACAGAAAGATCTCTACAAGCCTGGCTCTGGGCTCTGGGCTGGGTGTGGGAAAGGCAGCTGCAGCGATCTCAGTAGATCATGCTTGCAGGGGCTTCACTTTCTGAAGTCGGGTGTCACCTCAGGCATGGGCATGGCAATGGCTGTGGCACTGGCATCAGCAGCTGTGGCGGCAGCCCAGACTGCCCGAGATGTTTGAGCATAGACACGGCTGAGCTCCATGTGATGAGCAGGCTGCTGACAATGGTAGCTGTAGCACCTGGGAGAGAGCTAGAGTCTTTATGTGTGTTCTCTTTCACAGAGGGTCTCACAGACCAAGCTGCCCTGTCACCATCTTGCCAGAACCCGTGCAGTACACAGTGCATATTTGTATACCTAACCCTTAACTGTACCTCACAATTTTAAAATAAAAAAAGTTTTAAAAAGTAACCTTTTTGGATGACATTTCAGTACAGAGTAATGATCTTATTTTAGCCATTGAAAAATAAAATCTAAAAGTCTTATACGCAATAAATTCACCAATGTGCTACCATCTGTTACAACTTTTCATTTAAATATATTATTTTAAAAATTAAGTGTACTGTTCAGCACTTGAAATGACATTATTTTATAAAATGTCCAGAATAACCAATTACAACTGTATTTTCTCTTGCGAAAGAAGGGCACATATCAACATTAAATACACCAGAAATATACACTTACACCACTGCTACATACCATCAGAATCAGTGCTGTTTAGTGCAGTTGGAGGTATAATAGATACTTTACATTGGCCAAGTGGATATATTGAATGATATAAATCTTTGCAGGTGGTGTGTAGCTAATAACAAATGAATACTCAAGAATCATAATGACAAATTAATGTTTTGCTATATTATAAATTACATCTAAGGAACTGATAACCTATGATAAACTGCATCACAGAATATTCCATAATTCATATACTACATCAAAATTTATATTTCTAAGGAACAGACTAGGCATTTTAGCAATGGCAATTTTATTCTGGTTTGCACGGTCTATTTTTGTGATTGCCTCAGGAAAGAATATATCATTAATGAACACCTGGTGAAGGCAAGGAGTAAGGAATTTCAGAGGAAGGGAGGAAAAGACAG
>NW_006996896.1:0-794 GCF_000164805.1 Carlito syrichta
CCAGCTAATTACGCAATTAGCTAACATGTTAAGTCAGCAGGTTGAGTCAGGTAGTTAGCTAGTTAACTAGCGTGTTAAATCAGCTGGTTGAGTCAGCAGGCTAGCTAGTTAGCAAACGGCTTGAGTCAGCTGTTTGAGTATGCTAGCTAGATAGTTAGCTAACCACTTAAGTCATCTGGATTAGTCAGCTAGCTAGCTTGTTAGCTAACGATTTATGTCAACTGTTTGTGTCAGCTAGCTAGCTCATTAGCTATCGGGTTCAGTCATATGATTAAGTCAGCTAGCTACCATGTTAGATAACGAGTAAGCTAACTACTTATCCATCTGATTAAGAAAACCAGCTAGCTAGACAGCTAACTACTTAAGTCAGCTTGCTAGCTAGCTAGCTAGGTAGTTAGTTAACTACTTAAGTCAGCTTGTTAGCCAGGTAGCTAGGTAGTTAGCTAAATATTTAAGTCAGCTGGCTAGCTGGATAATTTGCTAGTTAGTTAATTCAGTTAGTTAAGTCAGCTGGCAAGCCAGCTGACTAGTTAGATAGTGAGCCAGTTAAATCAGTTGGCTAGCCATCTGGCTAGCTGGCTAATTAACCTAGTTAAGAGAGCTGGCAAGCCAACTGACAATGTAGCTAGCTAGCTAGTTAAGTCAGCTAGATGGCTACCTGGCTAGCTAGTGATGTCAGTGAGTTAAGTCAGCTGGCTTGCCAACTGGGTAGCTAGTTAAGTCATCTAGTTTAGTCAGTTGTCTAGCCAGCTGCCTAGTTATGTAGCCAGCTAGATAAGTCAGCTTGCAAGCCA
>NW_006996897.1:0-768 GCF_000164805.1 Carlito syrichta
CTGTTAACCAACCAGATAAGTCAGCTAGTTAACTCATTTGCCAACTAGTTAAAACAGTTATCTAACTCATTGACCAACTAGTTAAGTCAGCTAACTATCTCATTAGCAAACTAGTTAAGTCAGCTAGCTAAGTAAGCTAGCTTACTAGCTAAGTCAGCTAACTAAGCCAGCTAGCTCACTAGTAAGCTAACTATTTAAGTCAGCTAATTAAGTCTGCTACCTAACTAGTTAGTTAATTAGTTAAGTCAGGTAGTTATTCAGCTAGTTAAATAGTTAGCTATTTATTTCAGGTAGTTAAGTCAGCTAGTTAACTAGTTAAGTCAGCCAGTTATTCAGCTAGTTAAATAGTTAGCTATTTATTTCAGTTAGTTAAGTCAGCTAGTTAACTAGTTAAGTCAGCCAGTTAAGTCAGCTAGCTAAGTAGTTAATCAGCTTGCTAAATCAACTAGCTAAGTCACCTTTCTAATTAAGTCAGCTGGTTAAGACAGCTAGCTAGATAGTTAGCTAACAGGTTAAGTCAGTAGGTTGAGTCAGATAGTTAGCTAGTTAGCTAACGTGTTAAGTCAGCTGGTTGAGTCAGCTAGATAGCTAGTTAGCTAACAAGTTAATTCAGCTGGTTGAGTCAGCTAGCTAACTCTTAGTTGACGAGTTAAATAAGATGATTAAGTCAGCTAGCTAGCATGTTAGATAACAGTAAGTTAACAGATATCTAGCTGGTTAATTCAGCTGCCAAGCTAGCAGCTAACTATTTATGTCAGCTGGCTAGCA
>NW_006996898.1:0-691 GCF_000164805.1 Carlito syrichta
CAGGCTGTCTAGCTAGGTGGCTAGCAAGTTAAGCCATCTGGCTAGCCGGGTGGTTATCTAGTTAAGTCAGCTAGTTAAATCAACTGATCAGCCAGCTGGCTAGCTAGGTGTCTGGCAAGATAAGCTGACTGGTCAGCAGGCTAGCCTGCTAGCCAGCCAAATATCTTGTCAGCTAGTTAAGTCAGCTAGCTAGCCATCTATCTAGTTAAGTCAGCTAGCTAGTCAGCTAGCTAGTTTAGTCAGCTAGCCAGCTAACTAGTAAGTTAGATAGTTAGTTAAGTCAGCTGGCTAGAGAACTAGATAGCTTGTTTGCCAGCTAGTTATCTCAGCTAGATAGCCAGCTAGCTAGTCAGCTAGCTAGTTAAGTCACCAGCAAATCAGCTAGTTACTTAGCTATCTAGTCAGCCAGCAAATCAGCTAGCTGGTCAGCTAATTAGTGGCTCACTCATTTTCCATCAGGTAAGCTAACTAGTCACTTCCCTCACCTGCTTACTGGTCAGCAAATTAGTCAGCTTGCTTACCAGTAAACAGGTCAACTAACTTCTTGGCTCACTCCTAAGCCAACAGGACAGCTAAATATTCGCCTTGCTCGCCAGCCGACTATTTGTCAGCTCACAAATTGGCTCATTCACTGGCTGACTAGTTAAGGCAGCTCACCAATCAGCTCATTCACTGGGCCTATTAGTTAAGG
>NW_006996899.1:0-2789 GCF_000164805.1 Carlito syrichta
CCATCAGCTCCCCCAGAGACTTTGATTTAACTGGTCTAAGTAGGGCCTAGGCATGGAGACATTTTAGCAGTCCAGATGATTCTAATGGGCTGCCTGGGTTGAGCACCACTGCTTTGTATTATTTGCTACTTGGGCTTTAGGTCTGCGGCCAAGTTTGCAAGAGTCACGTGGAAGTCACATAGAGGAGGCACCAGTGACAGTCCACACAGTGGCAGTGGATGGGCTGGAGACCGGATGATCTGGTAGATCGACATGAACAGGTAAGATGAGAGTGACCAATCCTGGCCATAAGTGCCATGATCAAGCATGCGATGATGATGGTCTGTGTCAAAGGAGAATTTCCCAGAGGTCAGGCATCTCACTGTCCCATGAAGGAATAATAGGATGTTCTTATATATAGTCGATTCTCATTATTTGCGGTTATGTTCTATAAAGTTATTATGAACATGAAATTCGTGAATACTGAACCATTCCTCACAGGGGAAAATACAGGGTGTGGTTCCCGTGAGGCTCAGGCCACAGCATGTTCATCCATCAATTAATGGTTTATGTGTGTTTCTGTTTAACGAACACCTTCTTTAATATATGGTTAATCCATTAGCATTGAGTTCACAGACAACTGCACTATATATAACTCCTGCCTGAAGGAGGCTTGTCCAACATATGCATTTTCTTTGTAAGGCACATCACAGTCCCTTGTGCTTAGAATATTAGACAACATTTCAGCAACACCATGCTTGGAGGCCATTTTAAACAGCAAAATCACCTACACAAGACACAAAAATGTGGAAAACAGCACTAAGGCTGCAAATAGGATATTTGCTCACAGTATGACAGCTGTAGCAAGAAGACAGAGTATTGTCTTGTTTCAACTCAGCTGAGTGGGTGTGCATTAGGCTCAAAATTTTCTCTGCTCTGATGTACATTTCTACAAGTGACTGGAAAAGTACCTTGAGTATGGACTTCGGGGTTGCAAATAAGTTTTAGGAGGTAGGTGAATTTATAAATAGGGTATCTACAAAAATGAGGATACACTGTACATAGCTAATGTATTTCCACTACTTCCTCTTTCTCCCTGGTCAGTCATATTCCTTTCTTCAAAGGCCTGCCTATCCTGTCAAGAGAAATTTTGTTGATTTGTAACCTGCCTCTGATCATTGCCTTCTGTGCTCAATTTAGAGAATACTATTGAGATCAATCAATCAATTAACAACCAATACTAATGTAGTATTTGAAAGCAGTCAACAGGACTTTTGGGAGATATAGTGGGGAATAGATAAAGATAAAAAGGAATGCCTTCCCAAAAGCAGTTTACCAGTAGTTGTGGAGAAAAGGCTAACACATGAAACAGGTAAACAATGCTAAAATTTACCTATGACTATTTATTTTTATTTTTTTAAAGATGTGGGATATAATTCACGGTTAGGTATACAAACATTGATTATGCAGGTACCCTTGTTCATGAGGTATGCCCCTCCCTCCCTTAGCAGTTTCCCTCAAATGCCAATCTCACTGCCCCTCCACTGGCAGTTTCCCACTACTGCCAATCCCTTTCTTATAGTATTATGGTAATTGTTCAAGGCCCACTTATGAGTGAGAACATATGGTACTCTGGTCTTTGTTTTGGTGATAGATCACTGAGTATGATCAACTCTAAACCTATCCAAGTTGCTGCGAAGTCCATATATTTGTTCTTCTTTATGGCTGCATAATATTCCATTGCATATATGTACTACATTTTTTAAAATCCATGTCTCTGACTGTTTTAAGTGAATGTTGCACACTGTAAGTGCAATAGATGCCTAGAAAAAGCTACCAGTGGGGTATTTAAGAACAACTTTCCCAAGAAATTGAACTTACATAGGACTTTGAGGAAAGATAGAGTGGGTAGAGGACATATTTAAGGAGATATGAATACAGCCTGAAAAGTGGGAAACAAGCATAGTGTTTCTGTTTGTTTGTTTGTTTTTTCCAAATAATAAAGAGATGAACTTAACTAGGATGCCTGTGAGTGAGGAGTTGGAAGTGATGGAGCTGTTTGCAAGCTTAGGTCTGCCTGATCATGCTTTGTTCCTTAGCCCAAAAGACATTTTCCCAAAAACACTGACAGGACATTCCAGGTAGACTAAATACCAGCACACATTTTGTACTCTATTCTTACTTGCCACAAAATTTAGTCAGGATCTCAAGGACTCATTGGTAATAGTAGGTACTTTAATTTAGGGCCAATGTATCTGAGAGGTCATTTTGAAGAAAGATCTAGGAAATGGGATCTCAAGTGGTGAATGACACCACAGGAGTCTGGGAAAATTCAATCACACACCTTCCCATGGGAACCCACCCCTCCTTTTCAGCAGCAAACTAACTGGACTACACTCCAGTGAACATCACAAGTATAAACCACCTTTTTTTTCTTCTTTTTTTTTTGAGTTGGAGTCTCGGTCCGTTTCCCAGGCTGGAGTGTAGTAGTACACTCACGGCCACCTCAGTCTTGACCTGCTGGGCTCAGGTGATCCTCCAGCCTCAGCCTTCCAAGTAGCAGGAACTACAGGCACACGCCACCATACCTGGCTAACTTTTTGATTTATTGTAGAGATGAGGTCTCACCAATTTGCCCAGGCCAGTCTCAAACTCCTGGGCTCAGACCATTCTCTCACCTCGGTCTCCCAAAATGCTGGGATTATAGGTGTGAGCCACCATGCCCAGCTACCCCACTGCTTTTCTTTGAAGTAATTTTAGTTTGCATACATTAGTACCCTTTTGCTAGTAACAAATGACAGCTGTCCAGG
>NW_006996899.1:3844-4876 GCF_000164805.1 Carlito syrichta
GGTTCGAGACCCGCCTGCGCAATTTGGCGAGACCTCATCTCTACAATAATTCAAAAATTAGCCGGCGTGGCAGCGCGCGCCTGTAGTTCCAGCTACTTGGAAAGCTGAGGCGGAAGGGTCGCCGGAGCCCAGCAAGTTGAGGCTGCGGTCGCCGGGAGCGGCCACTGCACTCCAGTCTGGGTGACACAGTGAGACTCCAACTCAAAAAAAAAAGGAAAAGAACTCAAGGAAGTTCCAACTGCTTGGAAGGCTGAGTTGGAAGGATCGCCTGAGCCCAGTTGGTCAAGGCTGCGGTGGCCGGGAGCGTGCCACTGCCCCCCCCCCCCGCCTGGGCGTGCCCTCCAGCCTGGATGAGAGAGTAAGACAACTCAAAAAAAGAGCTCAAGGAGACCCTGAGCATCAACACGGCACATCTCATCCTCTCTAGACAGCCCCAGATGTCGGAAGGGGTCAAAGCACACCCCCTCTGCGCTCAGGGGCACCCCACTTCCCAAACCTCGGGGAACCAAGCGAAAGGTGGATGCCAGGGGTGGCATCTCTGCCTACGAGCCTAGGCTCGGGATCCTCTGGCGATCGTCCCGTCCCTCCCTGCAGGAGAAGGTCGGGCCCGAGGCTGCTTCGCTCTCCCGGGCTGCACGTCGAGTCGCCAGATCTCTCCGCCCTGCGCAGCGGCCACACCGAGCACCCAACCTGGGGCAGGGAGCAACGGTCACTTCCCCGCCCCCCCAGGCGCAGTATGCAAATCCGAGCATCACCAGGAAGTGGCTGGGACCTCTGGCCGAGCCCCGAGGCAGCCAGTTCCTCTCCCGCCGCGACGTGCAGCGCTGCCACCGCTCGCTCCCGGGCCGTGGCGCCTCCGGGCCGACGCGCCGCAACCTCCAGCTCGCGCCGGCGGGGCGCGTGCCGCGCGCGCCCCTTCCCAGCCCGGAGCCCTCTCCTCGCGCAGGCCCCGCTGGGTCATCCAGTCGCGCCCACCACCCTCGAACTCAAACCACCGTGGAGCTCCGCCGCCCCGAAATGTTCACCGCGAGC